>NC_056429.1:86766254-86816254 GCF_018296145.1 Oncorhynchus tshawytscha | reverse complement strand
ACACTGTCTCCGACACTCGTCGGATGTGGCAGGACTTGCAAACTATGACAGACTACAAAGGGAAACACAGCCGAGAGCTGCCCAGTGACACGAGCCTACCAGAAGAGCTAAATAACTTATATGCTCGCTTCAAGGCAAGTAACACTAAAACACGCATGACAGCATCAGCTGTTCCGGACGACTGTGTGATCAAGCTCTCCGCAGCCGATGTAAGACCTTTCAACAGGTCAACATTCACAAGGCCACAGGGCCAGACGGATTACCAGGACGTGTACTCTGAAGACGCGCTGACCAACAACAAGTGTCTTCACTGACATTTTCAACCTCTCCCTGTCTGAGTCTGTAATACCAACATGTTTCAAGTAGACAACCATAGGCCCTGTGCCCAAGAACGCTAAGGTAACCTGCTTAAATGACTACAGACCGGTAGCACTCACGTTAGTAGCCATCAAATGCTTTGAAAGACTGGTCATGGCTCACATCAACACCATTATCCCAGAAACCCTAGACCCACTCCAATTTGCATACAGCACCAACAGATCCACAGATGATGCAATCTCTATTGCACTCCAAACTTCCCTTTCCCACCTGGACAAAAGGAACACCTATGTGAGAATGCTATTCATTGTCCACAGCTCAGCGTTCAACACCATAGTGCCCTCAAAACTCATCAATAAGCTAAGAACCCTGGAACTAAACACCTCCATCTGCAACTTGATCCTAGACTTCCTGACGGGCCGCCCCCAGGTGGTAAGGGTAGGTAGCAACACATCTGCCACTCTGATCCTCAACACTGGAGCCCCTCAGGGGTACATGCTCAATCCGCTCCTGTACTCCCTGTTCACCCACGACTGCATGGCCAGGCACAACTCCAACTCCATCATTAAGTTTGCTGATGACACAACAGTGATAGGCCTGATCACCGACAACGATGAGACAGCCTATAGGGAAGAGGTCAGAAACCTGACCATGTGGTGCAAGGACAACAACCTATCCCTCAACGTAACCAAGACCAAGGAGATGATTGTGGACTACAGGAAAACGAACACAGAGCATGTCCCCATTCTCATCTGACCGCAAGGCACAACAGAGGGTAGTACGTACGACCCAGTACACCACCGGGGCCGAGCTTCCAGCCACCCTAGTCATACTGTTCTCTCTGCTACCGCACGGCAAGCAATACCGGAGCGCCAAGTCTAGGTCTAAGAGGCTTCTAAACAGCTTCTACCCCCAAGCCATAAGACTACTGAACATCTAGTCAAATGGTTACCCAGACTATTTGCCCCCCACGCTGCTACTACTATCTGTTATTATCTATGCATAGCAACTTTAACAACCCTACCTGCATGTACATAATTATCTCAATTACCGGTGTCCCCACACATTGACACATTGACTCTGTACCGGTACCCCTTGTATATAGCCCCACTATTGTTATTTACTGCTGCTCTTTAATTATTTGTTTTTCTTCTCTCTTACTTTTATTTTATTTTTGAGGTATTCACCAGAGATACCACAAGAGAGCAAAGAAGCCACCACAGAGTAAAGATACCACCACAGAGTTAATATACCACCACAGGGTTAATATACCACTACAGATTATAGATACCACCACAGAGTTAAGATACCTCCACAGAGTACAGATACCACCACAGAGTACAGATACCACCACAGAGTACAGATACCACCACAGAGTACAGATACCACCTCAGAGTAAAGTCCCAGATCTCATTTATCAGCATAACATCAGTACCAGCCCTGCAGGGTCGTTATTGAAGTGTGTCCCAAATTGCACTCTATTCCCTATACACTGAGTGTACAAAACATTAAGGACACCTGGTCTTTCCATGACATAGGCTGACCAGGTGAATACAGGTGAAAGCTATTGATGTCACCTGTTAAATTAACTTCAATCAGTGTATTTGAAGGGGGGGAGACAGGTTAAAGGAGGATTTTAAGCCTTGAGACATTTGAGACATGTATTGTGTATGTGTGCCATTCATAGAGGGTGAATGGGCAAGACAAAATATTTAAGTGCCTTTGAATGGGGTATGGCAGTAGGTGCCAGGCTCACCGGTTTGTGTCAAGAACTGGGTTTTTCACATTCAACAGTTTCCTATGCGGATCAAGAATGGTCCAAAACCCAAAGGACATTCAGCCAACTTAACATAACTGTGGGAAGTCAACATGGACTAGCATGCCTGTGGAATGCTTTCGAGACCTTATAGAGTCTATGCCCCGATGAATTGAGGCTGTTCTGAGGGCAAAAAGGTGTTCTTAATGTTTGATATACCCTGTGTACAGTGCAGTGCTTTTGTATAGTGCAGACACATGGGCCCTGGTCAAAAGTAGTGCACTATATAGGGAACTGTGTCCCATTTTGGATGCATCCTAACTCCCACTGGTCAGGAGGGGGGGATGGTCTGACCGATACACTACATTGGTCCAGGCTCTCACACACAGGGAGCAAACAATGTGACCTGCTGAATTGAATGTTGGCTAAAACTAATAACATCATACATACAAACAGAATGTAAGTTTGATGCTAGAAGATAACACTTGATAGCATGAATTAAAACACTTATTATCGAAATGGTCCTGGGTTCAAATAGCATAGTTTCTAAAACTTTGTCTGAGCTTGATTGATCTTCCTGGCAGAATAGAACCAATGGTATAGCGCCCTTGCAAAACAGAGGGATAAATGATCATCAATATTAAGGCCACTGAGCATATTCAGCAAGATCCCAGTATCAGAGACGAAGAGTTCAGAATGATGCGCTCATTTAGTGTTTTAAATCCTTCTCTCTTAGTCTTTTTTCAGATGTCATAAAAAAAGCCAAAAAGCACCAATCGAGTATGACTTAATCCTCCACTAAACTTAAAAGCTTTCTCTGGGATAAAGAAGTAGCTAAATATAGAGAGAGAAGCACAACTTGGGGAATTATTCACTTGCTCAGCCATTTCATTATGCAATGGGGCGATGTCATTCACGCAGTTTGAGATTTTGTCATACCGCTAGTACAATTAGAGACCATCCAAACCTATTGACATTATAGTATAAGTCTATTGACAAATGCAGTCTTGGAATTAATAGAATTATTCCAATCTAGACAAAGTCATGTGGAACTGATTGATTGTTGTGCATTAATCTAACATCCATCAAACCTTGGTTTAATCTTTTTCACTTGTATACATGGGTTGAAAATGGCAGATTTGGCCAATAATACAGTGCCTTCAGAAAGTATTCAAACCCGTTGACCTATTCCACATGTTGTTGTGTTACAGCCTAAATTTAAAAAATATTACATCGATTTTTGTCTCACCCATCTACACAAAGTACCACATAATGACAATGGAAAAACGTCGTTTTAGACATTTTTGCAAATATATTGAAAATGAAATACAGAAATATCTAATTTACGTACATTTTCACACCCCTGAGTCAATACTTTGTAGAAGCCCCTTTGGCGGTGATTTCAGCTTTGAGTCATGTTGGGAATGTCTGTATCAGCTTTGCACATCTGGATTTGGGGATTTTCTCCAAATCTTCCTTGCAGATTTTCTCAAGCTCTGTTAAATTAGATGGGGAGCGGCGGTGAACAACACTCTTCGAGCGGTGAACAACACTCTTCGAGCGGTGAACAACACTCTTCGAGCGGTGAACAACAATCTTTGAGAGGTGAACAACACTCTTCGAGCGGTGAACAACACTCTTCGAGCCGTGAACAACAATCTTCGAGCGGTGAACAACACTTCTTCTTCGAGCGGTGAACAACACTTTGAGGTGAACTTTCGAGCGGTGAACAACACTCTTCGAGTGGTGAACAACAATCTTCGAGCGGTGAACAACACTCTTCGAGCGGTGAACAACACTCTTCGGTGAACAACAATCTTCGGTGAACAACACTCTTCGAGCGGTGAACAACACTCTTCGAGCGGTGAACAACACTCTTCGAGCGGTGAACAACACTCTTCGAGCGGTGAACAACACTCTTCGAGCGGTGAACAACAATCTTTCAATGGGATTCAAGTCTGGGCTTTGGCTGGGCATGTCATGGACTTTCACGTTCTTGTTCTGAAGCCATTCCAGCGTTGCTTTGGCTGACTGCTTAGGGTCATTGTCCTGTTGGAATGTAAATCTTCGCCACAGTCTAAGGTCGTTTGAACTCTGAAGCATATTCTCATCAAGGATTTGCCTGTATTTGGCTCAATTCATAGATCCCTGTATCTTTACCAGTCTCCCAGTCCCTCCACTGAAAAGCATCCCCATAACATGATGCTGCCACCACCATGCTTCATGGTAGGGATGTTGTTAGATGAATGATGAGCTGTGCCTGGTTTTCTTCAGACAGAGCACTTTGCATTCAGGCCAAACAGTACATTTTTTGTCTCATCAGACCATATAATTGTTTCCCTTATGCTGTCAGTCTTTCACATGTCTTTTTTCAAAAACCGGGCATGCTTTCATGTGCCTTTTTCTGAGGAGTGACATTCGTATGGCCACTCTCCAATGAATCCCAGCATGGTGAAGTGCTGTAGAGACTGTTGTCCTTCTGGAAGGTTCTCCCATCTCAGCCAAGGAACTCTGTAGTTCTGGCAGTGGTCATTGGGTCCTGGGTTACATCCCTAACCAAGGTCCTTCTTGCCCGTTTGCTCAGTTTGGTCGGGAAGGCCAGCTCTAGACAAAGTCTGGTTATTTCCATATTTTTCCATTTCCCAATGAAGGAGACCCCTGTGCTCTTGGAAACGTTCAACACTCAATATGTTTGTAACTTGTTTCAGGAAACTAGGCGTATATTACTCATAACTACTTCACAGGAGCGGCATCTGCCTTCTGGAAAATGTGAACTTTCATGTGCCTTAATAACAAGTTGTATGCCATCTGTAAATACGAATAAAATTGTTAAATTATGAGCCTAGTTGGTTTAGCTACGGAAAAAGACAGGAACCTTTCCGCTAGCGATGATTGGCTGAGATAATGGATGGGCTGGACATGCTGAGAGATCCGTTCAGATTGGTTTGCCATGTAGCATGCTTCTGTCTATAACATGAGCTGGTCAGTATGTGTAGTTAATTCTTTCAATGCAGCTTTTTTGAAAGATATCACGTAGTAGAACTGATCAGAAGATGGCGCCAGAGGGTAGGGCTGCCGTCTTTTCGGCTCTTAACCAACCATGCCAATTTTGTTTGTGTTTTTGCAACTTGTTTTGTACATAATGTTGCTGCTACCGTCTCTTATGACCGAAAAGAGCTTCAGGATATCAGAACTGGGATTACTCACCTCAAATTGGACAAGGAGTTCTTCTTCAATGAATCAGACACGAGGGATATACTATGGACAACCGACCTGGCCCCGATCCCCGTGATTCACTGAACAAGGAAATGTAGGTTTCACGAAAAGAGGTCAGGATGCCTTGTGAGGATCAGGCGATGAGTCGCTAATCTTCCCTAGCCTTCCGTTCTGCTAGCTAACGTTCAATCGCTGGAAAATAAATGGGACTAACTGAAAGCATGTATATCCCACCAAAGGGACATTAAAAACTGTAATAAGTCGTGGCTGAATGACGACATTAAGAACATACAGCTGGCGGGTATACACTCTTTCGGCAGGACAGAACAGCCGCCTTTGGTAAGACACCGGGGATGGGGGTGGGACTATGCATTTATGTAAACAACAGCTGGTGCACGATATCTAAGGAGGTCTCTCATCATAAGCTGTAGACCACACCATCTACCTATAGAGTTTTCATCTGTATTTTTCATAGATGTCGACAAACCACCACAGACTGATGCTGACACTAAAACCGCACTCAATGAGCTGTATACCGCCATAAGCAAACAGGAAAAGGGTCATCCAGAGGCGGCGCTCCTAGTGGCCAGGGACTTTAATGCAGGGAATCTTAAATCAGTTTTGTAAATATTATATCAGCACGTTAAATGTGCAACCAGAGGGAAAAACATTCTAGACCACCTTTAATCCACAAACAGAGGCAAGTAAAAAGTTCTCCTCGCCCTCCATTTGTCAAATTTGACCATAACTCTATCCTCCTGATTCCTGCTTACAAGCAAAAATCAAATCAGGAAGCATAAGTAACTCGGTCTATAGAAAAGTGGTCAGATGAAGCAGATGCTATACTACAGGACTGTTTTGCTAGCACAGACTGGAATATGTCCCTAGATTCTTCCAATGACATTGAGGAGTATACCACATTCAGTAACTAGCTTGATAAATAAGTGCATTGAGGACGTCATCCCCACAGTGACTGTACGTACATACCCCAACCAGAAGCCATGGATGACAGGCAACATTCACATTGAGCTAAAGGGTAGAGATGCCGCTTTCAAGGAGTGGGACTCTAACCCTGAAGTTAATAAGAAATCCTGCTATGCCCTCAGACGAACCAACAAAAAGGCAAATCATCAATACAGGACTAAGATCAAATTATATTATACTGTCTCTGATGCTCGTCGGATGTTGCAGGGCTTGCAAACTATGACAGACTACAAAGGGAAGCACAGCCGAGAGCTGCCCAGTGACACGAGCATACCAGAAGAGCAAAATAACTTATAAGCTCGCTTCGAGGCAAGTAACAGAGAGACACGTTTGACAGCATCAGCTGTTCCGGACGAATGTGTGTTCACGCTCTCCGCAGCCGATGTGAGTAAGACCTTTAAACAGGTCAACATTCACAAGGCCACAGGGCCAGACGGATTACCAGGACGTGTACTCTGAGGACACGCTGACCAACAAGCAAGTGTCTTCACTGACATTTTCAACCTCTCCCTGTCTGAGTCTGTAATACCAACATGTATCAAGCAGAACAAGAACACTAAGGTAACCTGCCTAAATGACAACCGACCCGTAGGACTCATGTCTGTAGCCATGATATGCTTTGAAAGGCTGGTCATGGCTCACACAAGATCCACAGATGATGCAATCTCTATTGCACTCCCCTTGGCATAACAGAGCGCCAAGTCTAGGTCCAAGAGGCTTCTAAACAGCTTCTACCCCCAAGCCATAAATCGATGCCCTGCTTTTATTTTGTCACACTCACAACTGTAAGCAATTTTCTGTAATTGGCTGACCATTAACATGTAAATAATGATCTTGTTGGGAGTTTATTTTCCTGTAATAATGAATACAAATGAGCTAAAGTGAAGATGTTGTCAGCTATATGATATGGTCATTATTTGAACTGGCTAGCCAGCTAACTTAACATTAGCTCGGTACCAAGCTAGAAATGAACCAAAACATTGTTTACAAAGCTGCTTTTAGGTGCCTGGCTTGCTAGATTGACATATACTAAATAAATGTTTAAACAGGTGGGTTTATTGGTGTTAAAATACACTAGTTATGCTATTTCAGATCACCAGGCTGCTGATGTCATGCAGTCTGTAGTTTCTGTGTTGATACTTTTTAAAAACGACAAGTTTCATGTCGGACAACAAACGAATGTTCACGATGTCACTGCAACAACTGTTGATAGACAGAAACCAGTCTTTAGTCTTGAAATCTTTGGTTGGATAGTACATGACTCACATGTGAATCCTTAACGAGATGTTTGGGGCTAAGGCTTAAGAGGGTGTGAACGATTCTGAATAGGTGTAGAAAAAAAAGATCTCTCCAGTACATTTACCAAAACATTCAAGGGCCATTTTCTCAAAAGTGAGGTTACACGTTTATCAACTTTCAAAGCAGAATGACTTTCCTATTGTTCCTCAAATGCGATGTATGATATACCATGTTCTTGCTCTAAGTCTCTATCTGTATCCAATGTAAAAAAAACACAATTTCAAATGTTTCTACTTAAGACCGAATCGAGCCGGTCGGTCACAGGTGTGGAATAAGTCAATGGGTAGGAATAGTTTCTGAAACGTAGGTCTGTACGGATTTTGACTGACAGCTGTTCAGAACTTCAACACCGAGTGCAACAAGAAGTTGCCCCCATCCCTTCCACTAATTGGGCAACTTTTGCACATTTTTTGTTGTCTGAGTGAGGGAAATGCCGTAAATGAAGATCTACTTTAAATGATGAGCGTTTGAGAATTACAGCATAATAAACACAATTTTGATGTCATATAAGCAAGCCAAACATCTGAGTCCAAATGTGCACTTCACATTTCCAATTCTAAAACTCATGTCATAGACATTGTCCACATTCATGATCACTATATTTGATGTACAGTTACAAGATGACATGTCACACCGTGGTTTGTTCTGAACAGAATTTGTTCATGGTGAAGAAAACTTGCCGCGGCGCAGGCACCTGAATGCATCACTCCATTCTATTGGACACAACAATTATGATCTATTTCTCTGAATTGCCTTGTGAAAGTCTAACACTGTAAGATCATATTATATAACTTAGGTAGTCATGTTGAAAATATAACAAGCTTTCAAACCACACCCATCTGACCCAGATTGCGATTTATAATGGACAATTTTGGGATTGCGAAAACAACAACAGTAATTGTGTGATGGCGGGGATGCAGGCTTGCTCTAGTTCCTGATACTGAATGTATCCAGAGTATTTTCAGATTTCCTTATCAACAAATGCGGCAAAAAGTACAGTAAATGTCAAATGCACATAACATCAACAATGTAATGTTTGGATTCAGTATTGTTAGGTGAACTATTGTGTACTCAATTTTGGTCTAATCATTTCTCCATGATCTCCAAACTGTTCGCTTTCAATTGCCACAAGGGTTATGAATATGCTTTTCACATGTCTTCTGTAAGAAACATTTCAATTCATCACAATCCAATCAATTCGCAAGAGTGTAAATGGTTAACATCAGTAGTTTGTAATTCATCTCCCATGACCTGTTTAGTCCAATTAATTCATGGTGACTCACTGTATATAACCATTCACACTATTTCACTAGGCTATAACTTGCTAGACAATAGGAGTCTGGTGAGCTGTTAGTGAAAGCATGAATGCTGAATGGAAGTGGGTGGTGAAGGTAGGGTTCAAGGTATAGTGCAATAGAGTAGACAGCGGCAGATGATCCCTCCATTCCTCCTCATAGAGCAGATCTAATCATCACCGCTTCACCTTGACAACCACTTATTGACCCTAGAACCATGAGGCCACTGTGCTTTTGTCTGTATCCCTCTACTCCTCACAGAGGGCCATACTAAGTGACCTGGCCTCATGGCTAGCTCTGTCCTCTCTCATATAAACTGTAGACTACCTCGGCTATTAGCGATCTGGCTGAGAGGAGTGTGTGTGTGTATGTGTAGAGAGGAAATGGTTTCACTGCTACTCCCACACACAGGACTGTTTCCATGCAGTTGGATCTCCTGCTTCTGCTAAAGCGCTGCCTTGCCAATCAGATTCTCCATGGTGAGACCAGCAGGAGAGATGGAAAACACACACACACACACACACACACTGTAACAAAGGGAACACTGCTGCTCTGATAAACGTTTGAAACAGAAATAGAAAAATCAGTGGGAGAGCAATCACTAAACAGAGACAGGGAGATGCATTAAACACAAATCAAGAGGGAGGGAAGAGAGGAGAAGACAAAAGACTGAATGGTAGGATATGTGGAGAGATATGACTGAATGGAAGGAGAGAGAGTGGAGTGTTATGACTGAGTGGTAGGAGAGAGAGTGGAGAGTTATGACAGAGTGGTAGGAGCGAGAGTGGAGAGTGATGACTAAATGGTTGGAGAGAGAGAGAGAGAGAGAGAGAGAGATTGGAGAGCTATGACTGAGTGGTATGAGAGAGAGTGGAGAGTTATGACTGAATGGTAGGAGAGAGAGAGTGGAGAGTTATGGCTGAATGGTAGGAGAGAGAGTGGAGAGTTATGGCTGACTGGAAGGAGGGAGAGTGGAGAGTTATGACTGAAAGGTAGGAGAGAGAGTGGAGAGTTATGACTGAATGGTCGTAGAGAGAGAGTGGAGAGATATGACTGAATTGTAGTAGAAAGAGAGTGGAGAGTTATGACTGAATGGTAGGAGAGAGAGTGGAGAGTTATGACTGAATGGTAGAAGTGAGTGGAGAGTTATGACTGAATTATAGGAGAGAGAGAGAGAGTGGGGAATTATGACTGAATGGTAGGAGAGAGAGTGGAGAGTTATGTCGGAATGGTAGTAGAGAGTGGAGAGTTATGACTGACTGGTAGCAGAGAGAGAGTGGAGAGTTATGACTGACTGGTAGCAGAGAGAGAGAGTGGAGAGTTATGACTGACTGGTAGCAGAGAGAGAGAGTGGAGAGTTATGACTGACTGGTAGCAGAGAGAGAGTGGAGAGTTATGACTGACTGGTAGTAGAGAGAGAGTGGAGAGTTATGACTGACTGCTAGCAGAGAGAGAGTGGAGAGTTATGACTGACTGGTAGCAGAGAGAGAGAGTGGAGTGTTATGACTGACTGGTAGCAGAGAGAGAGAGTGGAGAGTTATGACTGACTGGTAGGAGAGAGAGTGGAGATTTATGGCTGAATGGTAGGAGAGAGAGGGGAGAGTTATGGCTGACTGGAAGGAGGGAGAGTGGAGAGTTATGACTGACTGGTAGCAGAGAGAGTGAGAGTGGAGAGATATGACTGACTGGTAGCAGAGAGAGAGTGGAGAGTTATGACTGACTGGTAGCAGAGAGAGAGTGGAGAGTTATGACAGAGTGGTAGGAGCGAGAGTGGAGAGTGATGACTAAATGGTTGGAGAGAGAGAGAGAGAGAGAGAGAGAGAGAGAGAGAGAGAGAGAGAGATTGGAGAGCTATGACTGAGTGGTATGAGAGAGAGTGGAGAGTTATGACTGAATGGTAGGAGAGAGAGTGGAGAGTTATGGCTGACTGGAAGGAGGGAGAGTGGAGAGTTATGACTGAAAGGTAGGAGAGAGAGTGGAGAGTTATGACTGAATGGTCGTAGAGAGAGAGTGGAGAGATATGACTGAATTGTAGTAGAAAGAGAGTGGAGAGTTATGACTGAATGGTAGGAGAGAGAGTGGAGAGTTATGACTGAATGGTAGCAGAGAGAGAGTGGAGAGTTATGACTGACTGGTAGCAGAGAGAGAGTGGAGAGTTATGACTGACTGGTAGCAGAGAGAGAGTGGAGAGTTATGACTGACTGGTAGTAGAGAGAGAGTGGAGAGTTATGACTGACTGCTAGCAGAGAGAGAGTGGAGAGTTATGACTGACTGGTAGCAGAGAGAGAGAGTGGAGTGTTATGACTGACTGGTAGCAGAGAGAGAGAGTGGAGAGTTATGACTGACTGGTAGGAGAGAGAGTGGAGAGTTATGGCTGACTGGAAGGAGGGAGAGTGGAGAGTTATGACTGAAAGGTAGGAGAGAGAGTGTGGAGAGTTATGACTGACTGGTAGCAGAGAGAGAGAGAGTGGAGAGATATGACTGACCGGTAGCAGAGAGAGAGTGGAGAGTTATGACTGACTGGTAGCAGAGAGAGAGTGGAGAGTTATGACTGACTGGTAGCAGAGAGAGAGAGTGGAGAGTTATGACTGACTGGTAGCAGAGAGAGAGTGGAGAGTTATGACTGACTGGTAGCAGAGAGAGTGGAGAGTTATGACTGACTGGTAGCAGAGAGAGAGTGGAGAGTTATGACTGACTTGTAGCAGAGAGAGAGTGGAGAGTTATGACTGACTGGTAGCAGAGAGAGAGAGTGGAGAGTTATGACTGACTGGTAGGAGAGAGAGTGGAGAGTTATGACTGACTGGTAGCAGAGAGAGAGTGGAGAGTTATGACTGACTGGTAGCAGAGAGAGAGTGGAGAGTTATGACTGAATAGTAGTAGAGAGAGAGTGGAGTGTTATGACTGAATTGTAGTAGAAAGAGAGTGGAGAGTTATGACTGAATGGTAGAATAGAGAGTGGAGAGTTATGACTGAATGGTAGGAGAGAGAGTTGAGAGATGACTGAATGGTAGGAGAGAGTGGAGAATTATGACTGAGTGGTAGAAGAGAGTGGAGAGATTATGACTGAATGGGAGAGAGAGTGGAGAGTAGGAATGGTAGAGAGAGTGGAGAGTTATGTCAGAATGGTAGTAGAGAGTGGAGAGCTATGACTGACTGGTAGCAGAGAGAGCGTGGAGAGTTATGACTGACTGGTAGCAGAGAGAGAGTGGAGAGTTATGACTGACTGGTAGCAGAGAGAGAGTGGAGAGATATGACTGACTGGTAGGAGAGAGAGAGAGTGGAGAGATATGACTGACTGGTAGCAGAGAGAGAGAGTGGAGAGTTATGACTGACTGGTAGCAGAGAGAGAGTGGAGAGTTATGACTGACTGGTAGCAGAGAGAGAGTGGAGAGTTATGACTGACTGGTAGCAGAGAGAGAGAGTGGAGAGTTATGACTGACTGGGAGCAGAGAGAGAGTGGAGAGTTATGACTGACTGGTAGCAGAGAGAGAGTGGAGAGTTATGACTGACTGGTAGTAGAGAGAGAGTGGAGAGTTATGACTGACTGCTAGCAGAGAGAGAGTGGAGAGTTATGACTGACTGGTAGCAGAGAGAGAGAGTGGAGTGTTATGACTGACTGGTAGCAGAGAGAGAGAGTGGAGAGTTATGACTGACTGGTAGGAGAGAGAGTGGAGATTTATGGCTGAATGGTAGGAGAGAGAGGGGAGAGTTATGGCTGACTGGAAGGAGGGAGAGTGGAGAGTTATGACTGACTGGTAGCAGAGAGAGAGAGTGGAGTGTTATGACTGACTGGTAGCAGAGAGAGAGAGTGGAGAGTTATGACTGACTGGTAGGAGAGAGAGTGGAGATTTATGGCTGAATGGTAGGAGAGAGAGTGGAGAGTTATGGCTGAATGGTAGGAGAGAGAGGGGAGAGTTATGGCTGACTGGAAGGAGGGAGAGTGGAGAGTTATGACTGACTGGTAGCAGAGAGAGTGAGAGTGGAGAGATATGACTGACTGGTAGCAGAGAGAGAGTGGAGAGTTATGACTGACTGGTAGCAGAGAGAGAGTGGAGAGTTATGACTGACTGGTAGCAGAGAGAGAGAGGAGAGTTATGACAGAGTGGTAGGAGCGAGAGTGGAGAGTGATGACTAAATGGTTGGAGAGAGAGAGAGAGAGAGAGAGAGAGAGAGAGAGAGAGAGAGAGAGAGATTGGAGAGCTATGACTGAGTGGTATGAGAGAGAGTGGAGAGTTATGACTGAATGGTAGGAGAGAGAGTGGAGAGTTATGGCTGACTGGAAGGAGGGAGAGAGTGGAGAGTTATGACTGAAAGGTAGGAGAGAGAGTGGAGAGTTATGACTGAATGGTCGTAGAGAGAGAGTGGAGAGATATGACTGAATTGTAGTAGAAAGAGAGTGGAGAGTTATGACTGAATGGTAGGAGAGAGAGTGGAGAGTTATGACTGAATGGTAGCAGAGAGAGAGTGGAGAGTTATGACTGACTGGTAGCAGAGAGAGAGTGGAGAGTTATGACTGACTGGTAGCAGAGAGAGAGTGGAGAGTTATGACTGACTGGTAGTAGAGAGAGAGTGGAGAGTTATGACTGACTGCTAGCAGAGAGAGAGTGGAGAGTTATGACTGACTGGTAGCAGAGAGAGAGAGTGGAGTGTTATGACTGACTGGTAGCAGAGAGAGAGAGTGGAGAGTTATGACTGACTGGTAGGAGAGAGAGTGGAGATTTATGGCTGAATGGTAGGAGAGAGAGTGGAGAGTTATGGCTGACTGGAAGGAGGGAGAGTGGAGAGTTATGACTGAAAGGTAGGAGAGAGAGTGTGGAGAGTTATGACTGACTGGTAGCAGAGAGAGAGAGAGAGTGGAGAGATATGACTGACTGGTAGCAGAGAGAGAGTGGAGAGTTATGACTGACTGGTTATGACTGAGCAGAGAGAGAGTGGAGAGTTATGACTGACTGGTAGCAGAGAGAGAGAGTGGAGAGTTATGACTGACTGGTAGCAGAGAGAGAGTGGAGAGTTATGACTGACTGGTAGCAGAGAGAGTGGAGAGTTATGACTGACTGGTAGCAGAGAGAGAGTGGAGAGTTATGACTGACTTGTAGCAGAGAGAGAGAGTGGAGAGTTATGACTGACTGGTAGCAGAGAGAGAGAGTGGAGAGTTATGACTGACTGGTAGGAGAGAGAGTGGAGAGTTATTATGACTGACTGGTAGCAGAGAGAGAGTGGAGAGTTATGACTGACTGGTAGCAGAGAGAGAGTGGAGAGTTATGACTGAATAGTAGTAGAGAGAGAGGGAGAGTTATGACTGAATTGTAGTAGAAAGAGAGTGGAGAGTTATGACTGAATGGTAGAATAGAGAGTGGAGAGTTATGACTGAATGGTAGGAGAGAGAGTTGAGAGATGACTGAATGGTAGGAGAGAGAGTTGAGAGATGACTGAATGGTAGAAGAGAGTGGAGAATTATGACTGAGTGGTAGAAGAGAGTGGAGAGTTATGACTGAATGGTAGGAGAGAGAGTGGAGAGTTATGACTGAATGGTAGGAGAGAGAGTGGAGAGTTATGTCAGAATGGTAGTAGAGAGTGGAGAGCTATGACTGACTGGTAGCAGAGAGAGCGTGGAGAGTTATGACTGACTGGTAGCAGAGAGAGAGTGGAGAGTTATGACTGACTGGTAGCAGAGAGAGAGTGGAGAGATATGACTGACTGGTAGGAGAGAGAGAGAGTGGAGAGATATGACTGACTGGTAGGAGAGAGAGTGTGGAGAGTTATGACTGACTGGTAGCAGAGAGAGAGTGGAGAGTTATGACTGACTGGTGGAGCAGAGAGAGAGAGGAGAGTTATGACTGACTGGTAGCAGAGAGAGAGAGAGTGGAGAGTTATGACTGACTGGTAGCAGAGAGAGAGTGGAGAGTTATGACTGACTGGTAGCAGAGAGAGAGTGGAGAGTTATGACTGACTGGTAGTAGAGAGAGAGTGGAGAGTTATGACTGACTGCTAGCAGAGAGAGAGAGAGTGGAGTGTTATGACTGACTGGTAGC
The DNA here is from genome assembly GCF_018296145.1 of Oncorhynchus tshawytscha. Taxonomy (NCBI): domain Eukaryota; kingdom Metazoa; phylum Chordata; class Actinopteri; order Salmoniformes; family Salmonidae; genus Oncorhynchus; species Oncorhynchus tshawytscha. The sequence continues at coordinate 86,801,354 of NC_056429.1, read as the reverse complement.
AGAGAGAGAGAGTGGAGAGTTATGACTGACTGGTAGGAGAGAGAGTGGAGATTTATGGCTGAATGGTAGGAGAGAGAGTGGAGAGTTATGGCTGACTGGAAGGAGGGAGAGTGGAGAGTTATGACTGAAAGGTAGGAGAGAGAGTGTGGAGAGTTATGACTGACTGGTAGCAGAGAGAGAGAGAGTGGAGAGATATGACTGACTGCTAGCAGAGAGAGAGTGGAGAGTTATGACTGACTGGTAGCAGAGAGAGAGTGGAGAGTTATGACTGACTGGTAGCAGAGAGAGAGAGTGGAGAGTTATGACTGACTGGTAGCAGAGAGAGAGTGGAGAGTTATGACTGACTGGTAGCAGAGAGAGTGGAGAGTTATGACTGACTGGTAGCAGAGAGAGAGTGGAGAGTTATGAGAGAGAGTGGAGAGAGAGAGAGTGGAGAGTGACTTGTAGCAGAGAGAGAGTGGAGAGTTATGACTGACTGGTAGCAGAGAGAGAGTGTGTAGAGTTATGACTGACTGGTAGGAGAGAGAGTGGAGAGTTATGACTGACTGGTAGCAGAGAGAGAGTGGAGAGTTATGACTGAATGGTAGCAGAGAGAGAGTGGAGAGTTATGACTGAATAGTAGTAGAGAGAGAGTGGAGTGTTATGACTGAATTGTAGTAGAAAGAGAGTGGAGAGTTATGACTGAATGGTAGAATAGAGAGTGGAGAGTTATGACTGAATGGTAGGAGAGAGAGTTGAGAGATGACTGAATGGTAGGAGAGAGAGTTGAGAGATGACTGAATGGTAGAAGAGAGTGGAGAATTATGACTGAGTGGTAGAAGAGAGTGGAGAGTTATGACTGAATGGTAGGAGAGAGAGTGGAGAGATATGACTGACTGGTAGCAGAGAGAGAGTGGAGAGATATGACTGACTGGTAGCAGAGAGAGAGTGGAGAGATATGACTGACTGGTAGGAGAGAGGTGGAGGGAATTGGACAGTAAAAAATAAATGTGACACTCAATCAGTGCACACACTGAGAACCCCTCATCAGCTACTCCAGTGATAACAGTGGCATTGAAGCAACTGTTCATACACTGTTATGAAAGTCACTCTGCTTTCGCTCACTACCCCATTACTCCCCTCTTTCCCCCTCTCCCCTCTAATCCCCTCTTCTCTTCTCCCCCCTCCCCTCCTCTTCCCTCCCTTCCCTCCCCTCCTCACCTCTCCCCATCATGACTACTTCTAGCCTGTTGAACTTCAACTCAGAGAGAGAGAGAGCAAGAGAGAGGGAGAGATATGACTGACTGATAGCAGAGAGAGAGAGTGGAGAGATATGACTGACTGGTAGCAGAGAGAGAGAGTGGAGAGTTATGACTGACTGGTAGCAGAGAGAGAGTGGAGAGTTATGACTGACTGGTAGCAGAGAGAGAGTGGAGAGATATGACTGACTGGTAGGAGAGAGAGAGAGTGGAGAGATATGACTGACTGGTAGCAGAGAGAGAGTGGAGAGTTATGACTGACTGGTAGCAGAGAGAGAGAGTGGAGAGATATGACTGACTGGTAGCAGAGAGAGAGAGTGGAGAGATATGACTGACTGGTAGCAGAGAGAGAGAGTGGAGAGATATGACTGACTGGTAGCAGAGAGAGAGTGGAGAGATATGACTGACTGGTAGCAGAGAGAGAGTGGAGAGATATGACTGACTGGTAGCAGAGAGAGAGTGGAGAGATATGACTGACTGGTAGGAGAGAGGTGGAGGGAATTGGACAGTAAAAAATAAATGTGACACTCAATCAGTGCACACACTGAGAACCCCTCATCAGCTACTCCAGTGATAACAGTGGCATTGAAGCAACTGTTCATACACTGTTATGAAAGTCACTCTGCTTTCGCTCACTACCCCATTACTCCCCTCTTTCCCCCTCTCCCCTCTAATCCCCTCTTCTCTTCTCCCCCCTCCCCTCCTCTTCCCTCCCTTCCCTCCCCTCCTCACCTCTCCCCATCATGACTACTTCTAGCTTGTTGAACTTCAACTCAGAGAGAGAGAGAGAGCGAGAGAGAGGGAGAGAGATAGAGGAGAGATAGAGAGAGTGAGAGAGGGAGAGGATGAAGAGAGAGAAAGAGAGAGAGAGAGAGAGAGAGAGAGAGAGAGAGAGAGAGAGAGAGAGAGAGAGAGAGAGAGAGAGAGAGAGAGAGAGAGAGAAAACACAATTCTAGGGAGTTTTCCCTAGCCACCGTGAATCTACACTTGCATTGCTTGCTGTTTGGGGTTTTAGGCTGGGTTTCTGTACAGCACATTGTTCATGAAAGAAGGGCTTTATAAATAAATGTGATTGATTGATTGAATTAGACCCAACCAAATCATGAGAAAACAAAAAGATAATTACTTGACAAACTGGAAAGAATGAACAAAAAACGGAGCAAACTAGAATGCTATTTGGCCCTAACAGAGAGTACAAAGTGGCAGAAAAACTGACCACTGTGATTGACCCAAATTTGAGGGAAGCTTTGTCCATGTACAGACTCAGTGAGCATAGCCTTGCTATTGAGAGAGGAATGCCATAGGCAGTCCTGGCTCTCAGGAGAAGACAGGCTGTGTGCACACTGCCCACAAAATGATGTGGAAACTGAGCTGCACTTCCTGACCTATCTTGGCCAGGTCTCAGTTGTAAATGAGAACTTGTTCTCAGCTAGTTTACCTGGTTAAATAAAGGTGAAATAAAACATAAAATAAAATAAAACATCTTCATGTCTGTATGACCATATTAGAGATACATATTTCCCTGAGATTACACAGACCCACAAATAACTTCTCATCAACTGGCCTACCCTGGTTATTAAAATACAAACAATTCAAAAACAAATAAAATGCTAATAACCTCCCATATCTATTGGCTGATATACCACAGTGTGCAATCCACTGTACATGTAGCCAAAATATGACATTTGAAATGTCTCTATTCCTTTGGAACCTTTGTTGACTGTAATGTTTACCGTACATTTTTGTATTGTTTATTACAATTTAGTTAATGATCTATTTATCTTTGCTTTGGCAATGTAATATAACATACACATACAATATATACAGCAGTATGTGGACACCACTTCATATTAGACAATGTGGCTATTTCAGCCACACCCATTGCTGAAAGGTGTATAAAACCGAGCACACAGCCATGCAATCTCCATTGGCAGTAGAATGTCCTTACTGAAGAACCCAGTGACTTTCAATGTGGCACCGTCATAGGATGCCACCTTTCCAACAAGTCAAATTTCTGTCCTGCTGTAGCTGTCCCGATCAACTGTAAGTGCTGTTATTGTGAAGTGGAAACATCTAGGAGCAACACAAGCTCACAGAACGGGATCGGCGAGTGCTGAAGCGCGTTGATTGTAAAAATTGTCTGTCATTGGTTGCAACACTCACTACTGAGTTCCAAACTGCCCTGGAAGCAACGTCAGCAACTGTTCGTGAAGTGGAAACATCTAGGAGCCACGGGAGCTTCATGAAATGGGTTTCCATGGCCAAGCAGGCGCAAACAAGCCTAATATCACCATGCGCAATGCCAAGCGTTGGCTGGAGTACCATATAGTTTGCCACTATTGGACTCTGGAGCATTGGAAACGCGTTCTCTGGAGTGATGAATCACTCTTCACTATCTGGCAGACGGATGAATCTGTGTTTGGCAGATCCACCAATGCATAGTGCCAACTGTTAAGTTCGGTGAATTAGGAATAATGGTCTGGAGCTGTTTTTCAAGGTTTGGGTTAGGCCCCTTATTTCCATTGAAGGGAAATCTTAACGCTACAGCATACTATGACATTCTAGACAATTATGTGCTTACAACTTTGTGACAACAGTTTGAGGAAGGCCCTTTCCTGTTTCAGCATGACAATACCCGCGTGCACAATGCAAGGTCCATACACAAATGGTTTGTCAAGGACGGGGTGGAAGAAATTGACTGGCATGCACAGAACCTTGACCTCAATCCCATCGAACACTTTTGGGATGAGTTGGAACACTGATTGCAAGCCAGGCCTAATCGCCCAACGTCAGTGCCTAACCTCACTAATGGAAGCAATATTCTGAATGGAATCAATATGTGGGGCGGCAGGGTAGCCTAGTGGTTAGTGCGTTTGGACTAGTAACCGGAAGGTTGCAAGTTCAAACCCCCGAGCTGACAAGGTACAAATCTGTCGTTCTGCCCCTGAACAAGCAGTTAACCCACTGTTTCTAGGCCGTCATTGAAAATAAGAATTTGTTATTAACTGACTTGCCTAGTTAAATAAAGGTAATAAAAATATTCCAATGATATGTTTGACGAGCAGGTGTCCACATACTTTTGCTCGTGTAGTTTATGTTTTCCATGCCAATAAAGCACTTTGAATTTCGAGAGCGAGAGAGAGAGAGACACAGACAGACAGACAGACACCCCCATGTGTTAATAACGGTGCTGGCTTGTGTGCCCATTTCAAGACATGCTGTGATGAATTCCAGCCTTTAAGGAAGGCAGATGGAGTGCCACACACATCTACAGTATTACAGTAGTCATACAAACTTCACCAATTACTGCTAGCCTGAACCCTTTACAAGATAACTCAGAGGAAGTCCTCTCATGAGACCAAGTATCCTACCACATGTACTGTAGCTAGGTACCGACAAACCATATTACGCTTCTCGTCTTTTGCGTTTCCCGGCAATATACACTCCACACTCCCTCTCCCCATCTCACCCCTGACTGGGTAAGAGGGCCCTCCAGGCCACTCTTCTCAGTAGGTGTAGTGTTTGTGTCCCTGTCTCTCTCCCCTGAGCCGTGCTAGAGACCATGTTACCCAGCATTAGGCTAGTACACTTTGTCACAGCTCTGGTAGCTAAGACAACTTTATGTTATTAACTGCATTAGCCCCTTTATTTACTCCTGTATGGATTTTATCCAAATGTCAACTGTGCAGCCTCCTCCACCCCTGTCTCACTCAATCTTTCTTTCCCCCTCATCTTGCTCTTCGACTCATTGCATTGCCCCGCACATAACACACTATATTCATACACACACAGGCCTCATCCTGGTCATACCCTCACACACCCTCTAAATAAGCAGGCCACTGAGGCCAGTAGTTGGATCATGAATCAAGACGTGTCAGTTGGAGCTGAGAAGACAGAGGAGTGTTGTGGCTGAATGGAACAGAATTTCCCAACTGTAGAAATTCAAACTCAAACGGGTGAGCAGGATTCATAATGGACATAGAGAGACATTTAGTCACTGTTTACCTTATAAGGCACCCCAACTCTGCAACCCCCACCCCCTCTGCTCCTCCAAAAGAAAACCATTTCAGCAGTGTGTGTAGTAGTGTACAGGCCGCATCACAGCATTCCATACTTCTGACACGTTATAAAAGTCTTAAAGACTGTGTATGTAGATTTGATTTGATTTGATTTTTGTATGTGGGCAGGATGTGTCTGTGGAAGGACTCCATATACAGCAATAATAAAACACTACATGTATTTTTTATTGTTTATTCATCCTATATTTAACTAAGCAATGTTGTTGAGCAGGGAAAGAAGGAGAAGAGATGATAGTGGTGTTGACCAGCACACTGGATACCAAAGGTCAGACCCAGAAAGGGAACCAAGGTAAAGAGTAAGACAAACACTTTCATGATGCCACGAGGTCAAGGTTGAAAAGTGTTCTGCTCAGTGCTGTTGCAATCTGTAAAAATGATGAAACCATGGCCACCGTTGGAGAAAGGTTCGAAGGACCCACCCTCCACCCCAAGAAAACCCTGGTGATTGTGATTCTGGCTTATGGTTACTATATAGCTTGGATCTTCTTGTTCCTTGGTCTGTCATTTAATTCTGCTCTGTTGAGAAGAGGGACAGTATGTGCACTGAGTAGAACGCACCAAGGGGGAATTCCTGACTAAGTGGTCCAATAGCAGGACATATGGACACACAAACATGGAATACAAACAAGGTATACAACAATGTTCTCACAATATTGTAAAAGATGCACATGAATAACACAAACACACAAACCAATGTATTACACCCGTGTACTGTATAGAAGCCAGTGGGGTCTACATGGAGCTCAGCAGAAAGCAAAAGTGACAGCAAACAGAGTGTGTGTCCTGTGTGATGCAGGCCAGGGGGGCGCTTCAACGTCCTGCTCAATATGAAAGTCCCGCCGGCATGAACCACAGCAGACCAATGGAAGCATCGACCGGGCCCACTGCCAAGCTCTGAAGCGAGAGAGAGAGACAAAGAAAAGAGAAACAGAAGGAGAGAGAGAGAGAGAGATGGATAGGGAGGGGGAGACAGAGGGAGAGGCAGTTAGAGAGGTGGATAGGGAGGGTGAGACATAGGGAGAGAGAGAGAGATGGATAGGGAGGGGGAGACATAGGGAGAGAGAGAGAGATGGATAGGGAGAGGGAGACAGAGGGAGAGAGAGAGAGAGAGAGAGATGGATAGGGAGGGGGAGACAGAGGGAGAGAGAGAGAGAGATGGATAAGGAGGGGGAGACAGAGGGAGAGGCAGTTAGAGAGGTGGATAGGGAGGGGGAGACAGAGGGAGAGGCAGTTAGAGAGGTGGATAGGGAGGGTGAGACATAGGGAGAGAGAGAGATGGATAGGGAGGGGGAGACATAGGGAGAGAGAGAGAGATGGATAGGGAGAGGGAGACAGAGGGAGAGAGAGAGAGAGAGAGATGGATAGGGAGGGGGAGACAGAGGGAGAGAGAGAGAGAGAGATGGATAAGGAGGGGGAGACAGAGGGAGAGAGAGAGAGATGGATAGGGAGGGGGATTCAGAGGGAGAGAGAGAGAGAGATGGATAGGGAGGGGGAGACATAGGGAGAGAGAGAGAGAGAGAGAGATGGATAGGGAGGGGAGACAGAGGGAGGGGCAGTTAGAGAGATGGATGGGGAGGGGGACACAAAGGAGAGAGAGACAGAGGGATAGGGAGGGGGATTCTGAGGGAGAGAGAGAGAGATGGATAGGAGGGGGAGACAGAGGGAGGGGCAGTTAGAGAGGTGGATAGGGGAGGGTGAGACAGAGGGAGAGAGAGAGATGGATACGGAGGGGGAGACAGAGGAAAAGAGAGATGGAGAGGTGGATATGGAGGGGGAGATAGAAGGATAGGGAGAGGTGAATGGGGTGGGGGAGACAGAGGGGGAGACAGAGGAGAGAGAGGGAGAGGTGAATACGGAGGGGGAGACAGAAGAAAAGAGAGATGGAGAGGTGGATATGGAGGGGGAGATAGAAGGATAGGGAGAGGTGAATGGGGTGGGGGAGATAGAGGGGGAGACAGAGGGAGAGAGAGGGAGAGGTGAATACGGAGGGGAGACAGAGGGAGACGCAGTTAGAGAGGTGGATAGGAGGGGGAGACAGAGGGAGAGAGAGAGAGAGATGGATATGGAGGGGGAGATAGAGGAAGAGAGAGAGGGAGATGTGGATACGGAGGGAGAGACAGAGGGAGAGAGAGGGAAGGGTGAATACGGAGGGGGAGACAGAGGGAGAGGAGAGATGGATAGGGAGGGGGAGACAGATGGAGAGGCAGTTAGAGAGGTGGATAGGAGGGGGAGACAGAGGGAGAGAGAGGGAGAGGTGGATATGGAGGGGAGACAGAGGAAGAGAGAGATGGAGAGGTGGATAGGGAGGGATTCAGAGGGAGAGAGAGAGATGGATATGGGAGGGGGGACAGAGGAAGAGAGAGATGGATATGGAGGGGGACACAGAGGAAGAGAGAGATGGAGAGGTGGATATGGAGGGGGAGACATAGGGAGAGGGAGAGGGATGTATAGGGAGGGGGAGGCAGAGGGGGAGACAGAGGGAGAGAGAGATGGATAGGAGGGGAGACAGAGGGAGAGGAGAGATGGATAGGAGGGGAGACAGAGGGAGACGCAGTTAGAGAGGTGGATAGGGAGGGGGAGACAGAGGGAGAGAGAGAGGTGGATAGGGAGGGGGATACAGAGGGAGAGGAAAGGTAGATATGGAGGGGGAGAAAGAGGGATAGGGAGAGGTGGATAGGGAGGGGGAGAAAGAGGGAGAGGGAGAGGTGGAGAGGGAGCAGGAGAAAGAGGGATAGGAGAGGTAGATATGGAGCAGGAGAAAGAGGGATAGGGAGAGGTGGATAGGAGGGGGAAAAAGAGGGATAGGGAGAGGTAGATATGGAGGGGGAAAGAGGGATAGGGAGAGGTGGATAGGGAGGGGAGATAGAAGGATAGGAGAGGTGGAAGGGGTGGGGAGAAAGAGGGGGAGACAGATATGAGGGAGAAAGAGATAGGGAGAGGTGGGATAGGGAGGGGGAGAAAGAGGGATAGGGAGAGAGAGGTGATAGAGAGGGGGAGAGGGAGACAGAGGTGGAGAGAGAGAAAGAGATGGATAGATATGGAGGGGAAGGGGAGAGGGATAGGAGAGGTGGATAGGGAGGGGGAGAAAGAGGAGGGAGAGGTGGATACGGAGGGAGACAGAGGGATAGGAGAGGGAGAATAGGAGAGGGGGAGACAGAGGGAGACAGAGGGAGATGGATAGGGAGGGGAGACAGATGGAGAGGCATGGAGAAGGAGAGGGGGATAGGGAGGTGAGACAGAGGGAGAGAGAGGAGAGGTGGGGAGATGGGGAGGGGGAGACAGAGGAAGAGAGAGATGGAGAGGATAGGGATAGGGGGATAGGAGGAGGGGGGACAGAGGGAGGGCGAGATGGATAGGGAGGGGGAGAAAGAGGGATCAGAGGAAGAGAGAGAGGATAGGGAGGTAGATATGGAGGGGGAAAGAGGGATAGGGAGAGGTGGATAGGGAGGGAGAGGGGATAGACATAGGATAGAGGGAGAGGGATAGGAGAGTAGATAGGAGGGGAGGCAGAGGGGGAGACAGAGGGAGAGAGAGAGATGGATAGGGAGGGGGAGACAGAGGGGAGGAGGGAGAGATGGATAGGGAGGGGAGACAGAGGGAGACGAGGGAAGAGAGGTGGATAGGGAGGGGGAGACAGAGGGAGAGAGAGAGGTGGATAGGAGGGGGATACAGAGGGAGAGGGAAAGGTGGATATGGAGGGGGAGAAAGAGGGATAGGGAGAGGTGGATAGGGAGGGGGAGAAAGAGGAGAGGAGAGGGTGGAGAGGGAGCAGGAGAAAGAGGGATAGGGAGAGGTGGATATGGAGCAGGAGAAAGAGGGATAGGGAGAGGTGGTAGGGAGGGGGAGAAAGAGGGATAGGGAGAGGTAGATAGGGAGGGGGAGAAAGAGGGATAGGAGAGGTGGATAGGAGGGGGAGAAAGAGGGAGAGGGAGAGGTGGAGAGGGAGCAGGAGAAAGAGGGATAGGGAGAGGTAGATATGGAGCAGGAGAAAGAGGGAGAGGTGGATAGGGAGGGAGAAAGAGGGATAGGGAGAGGTAGATATGGAGGGGGAAAGAGGGATAGGGAGAGGTGGATAGGGAGGGGGAAAGAGGGAGAGGGAGAGGTGGAGAGGGAGCAGGAGAAAGAGGGATAGGAGAGGTAGATATGGAGCAGGAGAAAGAGGGATAGGGAGAGGTGGATAGGAGGGGGAGAAAGAGGGATAGGGAGAGGTAGATATGGAGCAGGAGAAAGAGGGATAGGGGAGAGGTGGAGGGAGGAGAAAGAGGGATAGGGAGAGGGATGTATACGGAGGGAGACAGAGGGATAGGGAGAGGGATGGATACGGAGGGGAGACAGAGGGATAGGAGGGATGGAGGAGGGGAGAGGGATAGGAGATGGAGAAGGAGAAAGGGGATAGGAGAGGTGAATAGGGAGGGGAAAGAGAGGAGAGGAGAGGTGGAGAGGGATAGGGAGACAGAGGGAGAGAGGGATGTATAGGGAGGGGAGGACACAGAGGATAGAGAGGTAGATATGGGAGAAGGAGAAAGAAGGATAGGGAGAGGCAGATAGGAGGGGGAGGGGGAGACAGAGGATAGGGAGAGGTGATAGGGAGGGGAGAAAGAGGGATCGGGAGAGGTGGACAGGGAGGGGAGAAAGAGGGATAGGGAGAGGTAGATATGGAGGGGGAAAGAGGGATAGGGAGAGGTGGATAGGGAGGGGGAGAAAGAGGGAGAGAGAGATGGATAGGGAGGGGGAGAAAGAGGGATAGGGAGAGGTAGATATGGAAGGGGGAGAAAGAGGGATAGGGAGAGGTAGATAGGGAGGGGGAGAAGAGGGATAGGGAGAGGTGGATAGGAGGGGGAGAAAGAGGGATAGGGAGAGGTAGATATGGAGCAGGAGAAAGAGGGATAGGGAGAGGGATGGTACACGAGGGGAGACAGAGGGATAGGGAGAGAGGGATGGATACCGGAGGGGGAGGCAGAGGGGGAGACAGAGGAGAGAGAGAGATGGGTAGGAGGGGGAGAAGAGGGAGAGGGAGAGATGGATAGGAGGGGGAGACAGAGGGAGACGCAGTTAGAGAGGTGGATAGGGAGGGGGAGACAGAGGAGAGAGAGAGAGGTGGATAGGAGGGGATACAGAGGAGAGGGAAAGGTGGAGAGGGAGGGGAGAAAGAGGGATAGGGAGAGGCAGATAGGAGGGGAGAAAGAGGGATAGGGAGAGGAGTGGGAGAGGGGGAGAAAGAGGGATAGGGAGAGGTAGATATGGAGGGAGAAAGAGGGAGATAGGGAGAGGGGGAGAGGGAGGGGGAGAAAGAGGGATAGGAGGTAGATATGGAGAAGGAGAAAGAGGGATAGGAGAGGTGTGGAGAGGGGAGACAGGGGAGAAAGAGGGATAGGGAGGAGATATGGGAGTGGAGAAAGAGGGATAGGGAGAGGTGGATAGGGAGGGGGAAAGAAGGATAGAGGAGAGGTGAGAAAGATATGGGAGGGGGAGAAAGAGGGATAGGAGAGGTGGATAGGGAGGGGAGAAAGAGGGATAGGGAGAGGTGGATAGGGAGGAGAAAGAGGGATAGGGAGAGGTAGATATGGAGAAGGAGAAAGAAGGATAGGGAGAGGTAGATAGGGGAGGGGGAGACAGAGGGATAGGGAGAGGTGGATAGGGAGGGGGAGAAAGAGGGATAGGGAGAGGTAGATATGGAGGGGGAAAGAGGATAGGGGAGGTGGATAGGAGGGGGAGAAAGAGGGATAGAGAGAGGTGGATAGGAGGGGGAGAAAGAGGGATAGGGAGAGGTAGATATGGAGGGGGAGAAAGAGGGATAGAGAGAGATGGATAGGGAGGGGGAGAAAGAGGGATAAAGAGAGATGGATAGGGAGGGGGAGAAAGAGGGATAGGAGAGAGATGGATAGGGAGGGGGAGAAAGAGGGGATAAAGAGAGATGGATAGGGAGGGGGAGAAAGAGGATAGAGAGAGGTGGATAGGGAGGGGGAAAGAGGGATAGGGAGGTGGATAGGGAGGGGGAGAAAAGGGATAGGAGAGGTGGATAGGGGGGAGAAAGAGGGATAGGGAGAGGATAGGGAGGGGGAGAAAGAGGATAGGAGAGAGGATAGGAGGGGGAGAAAGAGGGATAGGGAGAGGTGGATAGGGGAGGGGGAGAAAGAGGGATAGGGAGAGGTGGATATGGAGGGGGAGAAAGAGGGATAGGGAGAGATGGATAGGGAGGGGGAGAAAGAGATAGGGAGAGATGGATAGGGAGGGGGAGAAAGAGGGATAGGGAGATAGATGTGGAGAAAGAGGGATAGGGAGAGGTGGATATGGAGGGGGAGAAAGAGGGATAGGGAGAGGGATGGATAGGAGGGGGAGAAAGAGGGATAGAGAGAGGTGGATGAGAGTAGGAGAAAGAGGGGATAGGGAGAGGTGATGGGAGGGGGAGACAGAGGGATAGGGAGAGGATGATGAGAGGGAGGGAGATTAGGGGAGGAGAGAAGAGGGATAGGGAGAGGGATGTATGGAAGGAGGGGAGACAGAGGATAGAGAGAGGTAGATATGGAGGGGAGAAAGGGGGATAGGAGAGGTGAATAGGGAGGGGGAGACAGAGGAGAGGAGAGGTGGAGAGGATATGGAGGGGGAAAGAGGGAGAGAGGGATGTATAGAGGGGACACAGAGGGATAGAGAGGTAGATATGGAGAAGGAGAAAGAAGGATAGGAGAGGTAGATAGGAAGGGAGGGGAGACAGAGGATAGGAGAGGTGGATAGGGAGGGGAGAAAGAGGGATAAGGAGAGGTAGATATGGAGGGGGAAAGAGGGATAGGGAGAAAGAGTGGATAGAGAGGGGGAGAAAGAGGGATAGAGAGAGATGGATAGGAGGGGGAGAAAGAGGATAGGGAGAGGTAGATATGGAGGGGGAGAAAGAGGGATAGGAGAGGTGGATATGGAGGGGGGGAAAGAGGGATAGGGAGAGATGGATGGAGGGAGGGGGAGAAAGAGGGATAGAGAGAGTGGATAGGGAGGGGGGAGAAAGAGGGAGAGGGAGAGGTAGATATGGAGGGGGGGAAAGAGGGATAGGGAGAGGTGGATAGGGAGGGGAGAAAGAGGGATAGAGAGAGATGGATAGGAGGGGGAGAAAGAGGGATAGGGAGAGGTAGATATGGAGGGGGAGAAAGAGGGGATAGGGAGAGGTGGATAGGAGGGGGAGAAAGAGGGATAGAGAGAGGTGGATAGGAGGGGGAGAAAGAGGGATAGGGAGAGTGTGGATAGGAGGGGGAGAAAGAGGGGGAGACAGAGGGATAGGAGAGGTGGATAGAGGGGGAGAAAGAGGATAGGAGAGGTGAATGAGGGGGAGAAAGAGGGAGAGGGAGAGGTGGATATGGAGGGGAGAAAGAGGGATAGGGACAGGTGGATAGGGAGGGGGAGAAAGAGGGATAGGGAGAGGTAGATAGGAGGGGGAGAAAGAGGGATAGGGAGAGGTGGATAGGAGGGGGAGAAAGAGGGATAGAGAGAGGTGGATAGGAGCAGGAGAAAGAGGGATAGGGAGAGGGATGTATACGGGAGGGGAGAAAGAGGGATAGAGAGAGGTATAGGAGAAGGAGATAGAGGGATAGGGAGAGGTGGATAGAGGAGGGGGAGAAAGAGGATAGGAGAGAGATGGGAGAGGGAGGGGGGAAAGACAGAGGGAGAGAGAGGTGGATAGGGAGGGGGAGAAAGAGGGATAGGAGAGGTGGATAGGGAGGGGGAGAAAGAGGGATAGGGAGAGGTAGATATGGAGGGGAGAAAGAGGGATAGGGAGAGGGATGGATAGGAGGGGGAGAAAGAGGGATAGAGAGAGGTGGAAGGTAGGAGAGAAAGGGAGAGGGAGAGGTGGATAGGGAGAGGTGGAATAGGGAGGGGAGACAGAGGGAGAGATAGGAGAGGTGGAGAGGAGGGGGAGAAAGAGGGAGAGGGAGATGTGGATAGGAGGGGACAGAGAGGGTGGATAGAGAGAAAGTGGAGATAGGGAGGGGGAGAAAGAGGGATAGGGAGAGGTGAGATAGGAAGGGGGAGGGGGGGGAACAGAGGGATAGGGAGAGGTGGATAGGGAGGGGGAGAAAGAGGATAGAGAGGTAGATGGATAGGGGGAAAGAGGGATAGGGAGAGGTGGATAGGAGGGGGGAAAGAGGGATAGGGAGGGGATAGGAGGGGGAAAAGAGGGATAGAGAGGGAGAAAGGGGGAGAAAGAGATAGAGAGAGGTAGATATGGAGGGGGAGAAAGAGGGATAGGAGAGAGGATAGATATGGAGGGGGAGAAAGAGGGATAGGAGGGGAGAGATGGATAGGGAGGGGGAGAAAGAGGGATAGAGAGAGGTGGATAGGGAGGGGGAGAAAGAGGGAGAGGGAAGAGGAGAGAGGTGGATAGGAGGTGGAGAAAGAGGGATAGGGAGGGGGAAAGAGGGATAGGGAGAGGTGGATAGGGGAGGGGAGAAAGAGGGATAGGGAGAGGTGGATAGAGAGGGGGAGAAAGAGGGATAGGGAGAGGTAGATAGAGGAGGGGGATAGAAGAAAGAGAGGATAGAGGGGGAGAGAGGGATAGAGAGAGGTGGATAGGAGGGGGGAAGAAAGAGGGATAGGGAGAGGTGGATAGGGAGAGGGGGAGAAAGAGGGATAGAGAGAGGTGGTTAGGGAGGGGAGAAAGAGGGATAGAGAGAGATGGATAAGGGGGGGAGAAAGAGGGGAGAGAAGATATGGTGGGGGAGAAGAGGGATAGGGAGAGGTGGATAGGGAGAGAAAGAGGAGAAAGAGGGATAGAGAGAGATGGATAGGGAGGGGGAGAAGAGGTAGAGAGGGATAAGGGAGAGATGGATATGGAGAAGGGGAAAAGGGAGGATAGAGGGGGAGAGGTGGATAGGGAGGGGGAGAAAGAGGAGAGGAGGGAGATGGATAGATAGGAGGGGGAGAAAGAGGGATAGGGAGAGGTGGATAGGGAGGGGGAGAAAGAGGGATAGAGAGAGGTGGATAGGGAGGGGGAGAAAAGGATAGAGGAGGCAGATATGGAGGGGAAGGAGGATATGGAAAATATGAGGGGGAAAGAGGATAGGGAGAGGTGGATATGGAGGGGGAGAAAGAGGATAGGGAGGGGAGAAAGAGGGATGGATAGGTAGAGGAAAGAAAGAGGATAAGGAGAGGTAGATATGGAGGGATAGAAAGGGGACAGAGAAATAGGATATGGAGAGGTGGATAGGAGGGGAGACAGAGGGATAGGGGAGAGGTGGATAGGGAGGGGAGAAAGAGGATATGGAGAGGTAGATATGGAGGGGGAAAGAGGGATAGGGAGAGGTGGATAGTGAGGGGAGAAAGAGGATAGAGGAGAGGTGGATAGGGGAGGGGGAGAAAGAGGATAGGGAGAGGTGGATAGAGGGGAAAGAGGGATAGGGAGAGGTGGATAGTGAGGGGGAGATAGGGAGAGGGATATGAGGGGACACAGAGATAGGATAGATATGGAGGGGAAAAGGGATAGGGAGGGATAGGGAGGGGGGAGACAGAGGGATCAGGAGAGGTGGAGGGGGAGAAAGAGGGATAGGAGAGGTGGATAGGGAGGGGGAGAGAATAGAGAGGGTAGATAGAGAGAGATGGATAGGGAGGTAGATATGAGAAGAGGGATAGGGAGGTGGATAGGGAGGGGGGGAAAGAGGGTAGATATGGAGGGGAAGAGGATGGAGGTGGATATGGAGGGGGAGACAGAGGGATAGAGAGGTGGATATGGAGGGGAAGAAAGAGGGATAGGGAGAGTGTGGATAGGGGAGAAAGAGGATAGGAGAGGTATAGGGACAGAGGGATAGGATAGGTGGATAGGGGAGGGGGAGAAAGAGGGATAGAGAGAGGTGGATATGGAAAGAGGGCTAGAGAGAGGTGGATATGGAGGGGGAAAGAGGGAGAGGTGGATAGGGAGGTGGAGGGATTAAAGAGGGATATGGAGAATAGATGAGATAGGAGGCAGAGGGGAGAAGAGGGATAGGAGAGGTAGATATGGAGGGGGAGAAAGAGGGATAGGGAAAGGCAGATAGGATAGAGAAAGAGGGATAGAGAGGTGGATAGGGAGGGAGACAGAGGATAGGAGAGTGGATAGGAGAAAGACTGAGATAGGAGAGGTGGATAGAGGGGGAGACAGAAGGATGGATAGATATGGAGGGGAAGAAAGAGGGATATGGAGAGGTGGATATGGAGGGGGAGACAAGAGGGATAGGAGAGGTGGATAGGGAGGGGAGAAAGAGGGATAGGAGAGGTGGATAGGAGGGGGAGAAAGAGGGATAGGAGAGGTAGATATGGAGGGGGAGAAAGAGGGATAGGGAGAGGTGGATATGGAGGGGGAGAAAGAGGGATAGAGAGAAATAGGGATGGATAGGGAGGGGGGGAGAAAGAGGGATAGGGAGAGGTGGATAAGGAGGGGGAGAAAGAGGATAGGGAGAAAGATGGATAGGAGAGGGGATAGAAAGAGGGATAGGGAGAGGTGGATAGGGAGGGGGAGAAAGAGGATAGAGAGAGGATAGATATGGAGGAGGGAAAGAGGGATAGGGAGAGGTGGATAGTGTGAGGGGAGAAAGAGGGATAGGGAGAGGGAGATATGGAGGGGGAGAAAGAGGGATAGGGAGAGGTGATATGGAGGGGGAGAAAGAGGGATAGGGAGAGGGGATAGGGAGGGGAGAAAGAGAGGATAGGGATAGGGAGAGAGGTGGATAGGGGGGGAGAAAGAGGATAGAGAGGTGGATATGGAGAGGAGAAAGAGGGATAGGGAGAGGTGGATAGGGAGGGGGAGACAGATGGATAGGGAGAGGTGGATAGGGATGGGGAGAAAGAGGGATAGAGAAAGAGGTAGATAGGGAGGGGGAGAAAGAGGGATAGGGAGAGGTGGATATGGAGGGGGAGAAAGAGGATAGGGAGAGGTGGATAGGGAGGGGGAGGGGAGAAAGAGGGATAGAGAGAGGTGGATAGGGAGGGGAGAAAGAGGGATAGGAGAGGTGGATATGGAGGGGAGAAAGAGGGATAGGGAGAGGTGGATAGGAGGGGGAGAAAGAGGGATAGGGAGAGGTGGATAGGAGGGGGAGAAAGAGGGATAGGGAGAGGTAGATAGGGAGGGGGAGAAAGAGGGATAGGACAGGTGTGATAGGAGGGGGAGAAAGAGGGATAGAGAGAGAGATGGATATGGAGGGGGAGAAAGAGGGATATGGAGAGGGATGATATGGAGGGGGAGACAGAGGGATAGGGAGAGGTGGATAGGGAGGGGGGAGAAAGAGGGATATGAAGAGGTGGATAGGAGGGGGAGAAAGAGGGATAGGAGAGGTGGATAGGAGAGGAGAAGAGGGATAGGAGAGGTGGATAGGGAGGGGGAGAAGAGAGGGATAGGGAGAGAGTGGATAGTGAGGGGAGACAGAGGATAGGGAGAGGTGGATATGGAGGAAGGACAAAGAGGGGATAGGGAGAGGTGGATAGGAGGGAGAAAGAGGGATAGGGAGAGGTGGATAGTGGGGGATAGGGAGGGGGAGACACAGAGGGATAGGGAGAGGTGGATATGGAGGGGGAGAAAGAGGGATAGAGAGAGGTGGATATGGAGGAGGAGAAAGAGGGATAGGGAGAGGTGGATAGGGAGGGGGAGAAAGAGGATAGGGAGAGGTGGATAGGGAGGGGGAGAAAGAGGGATAGGAGAGATGGATAGGGAGGGGGAGAAAGAGGGATAGGGAGAGGAAGATATGGGAGGGGGAGAAATAGGATATGGAGGAGATGGATATGGAGGGGAGAAAGAGGATAGAGAGAGGTGGATAGTGAGGGGAGGAGGGATAGGGAGAGGTGGATAGGAGGGGGGAAAGAGGGATAGGGAGAGGTGGATAGGGAGGGGAGAAAGAGGGATAGAGAGAGATGGATAGGGAGGGGGAGAAAGAGGGATAGGGAGAGGTAGATATGGAGGGGGAGACACAGAGGGATAGGGAGAGGTAGATGGAGGGGACACAGGGATAGAAGGTGGATAGGGGGGGGAAGAGGGATAGAGAGAGGTGGATATGGAGGGGGAGAAAGAGGGATAGAGAGGTGGATAGGAGGAGGGGAAAGAGGGATAGAGGGAGAGGTGGATAGGGAGGGGAGAAAGAGGGATAGGAGAGGTAGATATGGAGGGGGAGAAAGAGGGATAGGGAGAGGTGGATAGGAGGAGGGAAAAGAGGGATAGGGAGAGTGGATATGGAGGGGGAGAAAGAGGGATAGGGAGAGTGGATAGGGGAGGGGGAGAAAGAGGGATAGAGAGAGGTGGATAGGAGGGGGAGAAAGAGGGATAGAGAGGTGGATAGGGAGGGGGAGAAAGAGGGATAGAGAAAGAGAGGTGGATAGGGAGGGGGAGAAAGAGGGATAGAGAGAGGTGGATAGGAGGGGAGAAAGAGGGATAGGAGAGGTGATATGGAGGGGGAGAAAGAGGGATAGGGAGAGGTAGATATGGAGGGGGAGAAAGAGGGATAGGGAGAGAGGGATAGATAGGGAGGGGGAGAAAGAGGATAGAGAGAGGTAGGATATGGAGGGGAAGAAAGAGGGATATAGAGGGAGAGGTGGATATGGAGGGGGAAAGAGGGATAGGGAGAGGTGGATAGGGAGGGGGAGAAAGAGGGATAGAGAGGTGATAGGGAGGGGGAGAAAGAGGGATAGGGAGAGGTAGATATGGAGGGGGAGACAGAGGGATAGGGAGAGGTGGATAGGGAGGGGGAGAAAGAGGGATAGAGAGAGGTGGATAGGGAGGGGGATAAAGAGGGATAGAGAGGGATAGGGAGTGGATATGGAGGGGGAAAGAGGGATAGAGAGAGGTGGATAGGGAGGGGAGAAAGAGGATAGAGAGGTGGATATGGAGAAGGAGAAAGAGGGATAGGGAGAGGTAGATAGGAGAGGGGAGACAGATGGATAGGGAGGTGGGGGGAGAAAGAGGGATAGGAAAGGTGGATAGGGGAGGGGGAGAAGAGGATAGGAGAGGTGGATAGGGAGGGGAGAAAGAGGGATAGGGAGAGGTGATATGGAGGGGAGAAAGAGGATAGGAGAGGTGGATAGGGAGGGGGAGAAAAGGGATAGAGAGAGGTGGATAGGGAGGGGACACAGAGGGATGGGGGAGAGGTGGATAGGGAGGGAGAAAGAGGGATAGGGAGAGGTAGATATGGAGGGGGAGAAAGAGGGATAGAGAGAGGTGGATATGGAGGAGGAGAAAGAGGGATAGGGAGAGGTGGATATGGAGGGGGAGAAAGAGGGATAGGGAGAGGTGGATAGGGAGGGGGAGAAAGAGGGATAGGGAGAGGTAGATATGGAGGGGGAGAAAGAGGGATAGGGAGAGGTGGATAGGGAGGGGGAGACAGAGGATCAGGAGAGGTGGATAGGGAGGGGGAGAAAGAGGGATAGGGAGAGGTGGATAGGGGAGGGGGAGAAAGAGGGATAGAGAGAGGTAGATAGGAGGGGGAGAGAAGAGGGATAGGGAGAGGTGATATGGAGAAGGAGAAAGACAGATAGAGAGGTGGATAGGGAGGGGGAGACAGAAGTATAGAGAGAGGTAGATATGGAGGGGAAGAAAGAGGGATATGGAGAGGTGGATATGGAGGGGGAGACAGAGGGATAGGGAGAGGTGGATATGGAGGGGAAGAAAGAGGGATAGGGAGAGGTGGATAGGGAGGGGGAGAAAGAGGGATAGGAGAGGTAGATATGGAGGGGGAGACAGAGGGATAGGGAGAGGTGGATAGGGAGGGGGAGAAAGAGGGCTAGAGAGAGGTGGATAGGAGGGGGAAAGAGGGCTAGAGAGAGGTGGATATGGAGGGGGAAAAGAGGTAGAGAGGATGTATAGGGAGGGACACAGAGGGATAGAGAGGTAGATATGGAGAAGGAGAAAGAAGGATAGGGAGAGGTAGATAGGGAGGGGGAGACAGATGGATAGGGAGAGGTAGATATGGAGGGGGAGACAGAGGGATAGAGAAAGGTAGATAGGGAGGGGGAGAAAGAGGGATAGGGAGAGGTGGATAGGGAGGGGGAGACAGAGGGATAGGGAGAGGTGGATATGGAGAAGGAGAAAGACAGATAGGGAGAGGTGGATAGGGAGGGGAGACAGAAGGATAGAGAGAGGTAGATATGGAGGGGAAGAAAGAGGGATATGGAGAGGTGGATATGGAGGGGGAGACAGAGGGATAGGGAGAGGTGGATATGGAGGGGGAGAAAGAGGGATAGGGAGAGGTGGATAGGGAGGGGGAGAAAGAGGGATAGGAGAGGTAGATAGGGAGAGAGAAAGAGGGATAAGGTGAGGTGGATAGGGGAGGGGGAGACAGAGGGATAGAAAGAGGTAGTTATGGAGGGGGAGAGAAATAGGGATATGGAGAGGTGGATATGGAGGGGGAGACAGAGGGATAGGGAGAGGTGGATAGGGGAGTGGGAGAAAGAGGGATATGGAGAGGTAGATATGGAGGGGGAGAAAGAGGGATAGGAGAGGTGGATAGTGAGGGGACACAGAGGGATAGGAGAGGTGGATAGGGAGGGGGAGAAAGAGGGATAGGGAGAGGTGGATAGTGAGGGGACACAGAGGGATAGGGAGAGGTGGATAGTGAGGGGACAAAGAGGGATAGGGAGAGGTGGATAGTGAGGGGACACAGAGGGATAGGGAGAGGTGGATAGTGAGGGGACACAGAGGGATAGGGAGAGGTAGATATGGAGGGGGAGAAAGAGGGATAGAGAGAGGTGGATATGGAGGAGGAGAAAGAGGGATAGGGAGAGGTGGATAGGGAGGGGGAGAAAGAGGGATAGGGAGAGGTGGATAGGGAGGGGGAGAAAGAGGATAGGGAGAGGTAGATATGGAGGGGGAGAAAGAGGGATAGAGAAGGTGGATATGGAGGGGGAGAAAGAGGGATAGGGAGAGGTGGATAGGGAGGGGGAGAAAGAGGGATAGGAGAGGTAGATAGGAGGGGAGAAAGAGGGATAAGGTGAGGTGGATAGGGAGGGGGAGACAGAGGGATAGAAAGAGGTAGATATGGAGGGGGAGAAAGAGGGATATGGAGAGGTGGATATGGAGGGGGAGAAAGAGGGATAGGGAGAGGTGGATAGTGAGGGGACACAGAGGGATAGGGAGAGGTGGATAGGGAGGGGGAGAAAGAGGGATAGGGAGAGGTGGATAGTGAGGGGACACAGAGGGATAGGGAGAGGTGGATAGTGAGGGGACAAAGAGGGATAGGGAGAGGTGGATAGTGAGGGGACACAGAGGGATAGGGAGAGGTAGATATGGAGGGGGAGAAAGAGGGATAGAGAGAGGTGGATATGGAGGAGGAGAAAGAGCGATAGGGAGAGGTGGATAGGGAGGGGACACAGAGGGATGGGGAGAGGTGGATAGGGAGCGGGAGATAGAGGGATAGGGAGAGGTAGATATGGAGGGGGAGAAAGAGGGATAGAGAGAGGTGGATATGGAGGAGGAGAAAGAGGGATAAGCGAGAGGTGGATAGTGAGGGGGACACAGAGGGATAGAGAGAGGTGGATATGGAGGGGGAGAAAGAGGGATAGGGAGAGGTAGATAGGGAGGGGGAGAAAGAGGGATAGAGAGAGGTAGATATGGAGAAGGAGAAAGACGGATAGGGAGAGGTGGATAGGGAGGGGGAGAAAGAGGGATAGAGAGAGGTAGATAGGGAGGGGGAGAAAGAGGGATAGAGGGAGAGGGAGAAAGAGATAGGGATAGGGGGGAGAAAGAGGGATAGGGAGAGGTGGATAGGGAGGGGGAGAAAGAGGGATAGGAGAGGTAGATAGGGAGGGGGAGAAAGAGGGATAGGGAGAGGTAGATAGGGAGGGGGAGAAAGAGGGATAGGGAGAGGTGGATAGGGAGGGGGAGAAAGAGGGATAGAGAGAGGTAGATAGGGAGGGGGAGAAAGAGGGATAGAGAGAGGTAGATATGGAGAAGGAGAAAGACGGATAGGGAGAGGTAGATATGGAGAAGGAGAAAGACGGATAGGAGAGGTGGATAGGAGGGGGAGAAAGAGGGATAGGGAGAGGTGGATATGGAGGGGGAGAAAGAGGGATAGGGAGAGGTGGATATGGAGGGAGAAAGAGGGATATGAAGCAGGAGAAAGAGGGATAGGGAGAGGTGGATAGGAGGGACACAGAGGGATAGGGAGAGGTGGATAGGGAGCGGGAGATAGAGGGATAGGGAGAGGTAGATATGGAGGGGGAGAAAGAGGGATAGAGAGAGGTGGATATGGAGGAGGAGAAAGAGGGATAGCGAGAGGTGGATAGTGAGGGGACACAGAGGGATAGAGAGAGGTAGATATGGAGGGGGAGAAAGAGGGATAGGGAGAGGTAGATAGGGAGGGGGAGAAAGAGGGATAGAGAGAGGTAGATAGGGAGGGGGAGAAAGAGGGATAGAGAGAGGTAGATATGGAGAAGGAGAAAGAGGGATAGGGAGAGGTGGATAGGGAGGGGGAGAAAGAGGGATAGAGAGAGGTAGATAGGGAGGGGGAGAAAGAGGGATAGGAAGAGGTGGATAGGGAGGGGGAGAAAGAGGGATAGAGAGAGGTAGATAGGGATGGGGAGAAAGAGGGATAGGGAGAGGTAGATAGGGAGGGGGAGAAAGAGGGATAGGAGAGGTGGATAGGGAGGGGGAGAAAGAGGGATAGAGAGAGGTAGATATGGAGAAGGAGAAAGACGGATAGGGAGAGGTAGATATGGAGAAGGAGAAAGACGGATAGGGAGAGGTAGATATGGAGAAGGAGAAAGACGGATAGGGAGAGGTGGATAGGGAGGGGGAGAAAGAGGGATTTGGAGAGGTGGATATGGAGGGGGAGAAAGAGGGATAGGGAGAGGTGGATATGGAGGGGGAGAAAGAGGGATATGAAGCAGGAGAAAGAGGGATAGGGAGAGGTGGATAGGGAGGGGGAGAAAGAGGGATAGAGAGAGGTAGATAGGGAGGGGAGAAAGAGGGATAGGGAGAGGTGGATAGGGAGGGGGAGAAAGAGGGATAGAGAGAGGTAGATAGGGATGGGGAGAAAGAGGGATAGGAGAGGTAGATAGGGAGGGGGAGAAAGAGGGATAGGGAGAGGTGGATAGGGAGGGGGAGAAAGAGGGATAGAGAGAGGTAGATAGGGAGGGGGAGAAAGAGGGATAGAGAGAGGTAGATATGGAGAAGGAGAAAGACGGATAGGGAGAGGTAGATATGGAGAAGGAGAAAGACGGATAGGGAGAGGTAGATAGGGAGGGGGAGAAAGAGGGATAGGGAGAGGTGGATATGGAGGGGAGAAAGAGGGATAGGGAGAGGTGGATATGGAGGGGGAGAAAGAGGGATAGGGAGAGGTGGATATGGAGGGGGAGAAAGAGGGATAGGGAGAGGTGGATATGGAGGGGGAGAAAGAGGGATAGGGAGAGGTGGATATGGAGGGGGAGAAAGAGGGATAGGGAGAGGTGGATATGGAGGGGGAGAAAGAGGGATAGGGAGAGGTGGATATGGAGGGGGAGAAAGAGGGATAGGGAGAGGTGGATATGGAGGGGGAGAAAGAGGGATAGGGAGAGGTGGATATGGAGGGGGAGAAAGAGGGATAGGGAGAGGTGGATATGGAGGGGGAGAAAGAGGGATAGGGAGAGGTGGATAGGGAGGGGGGGAGAAAGAGGGATAGGGAGAGGTGGATATGGAGGGGGAGAAAGAGGGATAGGGAGAGGTGGATATGGAGGGGGAGAAAGAGGGATAGGGAGAGGTGGATATGGAGGGGGAGAAAGAGGGATAGGGAGAGGTGGATATGGAGGGGGAGAAAGAGGGATAGGGAGAGGTGGATATGGAGGGGGAGAAAGAGGGATATGAAGCAGCCTTCAGAACGAAATCCCTCTGGTTCAGCTGGTTCAACTAGTATGGCCTATGCCTTCTCCTACCTGCTACCTGCAGAGTACCTGATGGACAGTTTACAGCCCACTGGCATCTTAGCTGCCCGTCAAACTGCCCCTCAAACCCCCTTCTTTCAAAAACAAGGTTGGTGTTTGACTGGACAAGCTGTACAGGAATTCAAACCTTGGCATGTTTCTTTTTCTTTCACAGTAGCCCCAATACCAAAACAGCTTGTCTGTCAAATATGGAAGCAAGGCCTGTTTCTGTTCACCCTTGTCCATCACTTCCAAAGCCGCTTGGATTGAATGGCCTTGGATAACACGGAACATATCTGTATGCCAGTTGGGAAGAGAGCATTGTAAAGAGATAGAGAGTCCTGTAGGAGCTTGGTTGGTGTCGTGTCAAACTGCTTGTTTGTGTTAAACAGTCAGTGCTAAACTATACCTCCCCTGGACCTCTACATGGGCTCTGTTTACCAGACGTCTGGATGATTTTTTCATTTATTTCACCTTTATTTAACCTAGTAGGCCAGCTGAGAACAAGTTCTCATTTACCACTGTGATCTGGCCAAAATAAAGCAAAGCATTGTGACACAAACAACAAAGAGTTAGACATGGGATAAGAAAACGTACAGTCAATAACACAATAGAAACATCGATATAAAGTGTGTGCAAATGTAGTAAGATTAGGGAGGTAAGGCAATAAATAGGCCATGGTGGCGAAATAATTACAATGTTCCGGAATTCTTCCCGATGACATTGAGGAATACACCACATCAGTCACTGGCTTCATCAATATGTGCATAAGTACATACCCCAACCAGAAGCCATGGTTTACAGGCAACATTCGCACTGAGCTAAAGGGCAGAGCTGCAGCTTTCAAGGAGAGGGACTCTAACCCGGAAGCTTATAAGAAATCCCGCTATGCCATCCGACGAACCATCAAACAGGCAAAGTGTCAATACAGACCTAAGATTGAATCATACTACACCGGCTCCAACGCCCATCGGATGTGGCAGGGCTTGCAAACTTTTAAAGACTACAAAGGGAAGCACAGCCGCGAGCTGCCCAGTGACACGAGCCTACCAGACGAGCTAAATCACTTCTATGCTCGCTTCGAGGCAAGCAACACTGAGGCATGGATGAGAGCATCAGCTGTTCCGGACGACTGTGTGATCACGCTCTCCGTAGCCAACGTGAGTAAGACCTTTAAACAGGTCAACATACACACTTTAACGATACCTACATGTACATACTACCTCAATAAGCCTGACTAACAGGTGTCTGTATATAGCCTTGCTACTCTTTTCTCAAATGTATTTTTACTGTTGTTTTATTTCTTTACTTACCTACACACACACACACACATTGGTGCACCATTGGTTAGAGCCATTTCACTGTAAGGTGGCACATGTGACAAAAACTTTGATTTGATTTGGCAGAGGGGCGGTTTGAAAAATCGTAATTGGCTTTCGTTAGAGATGACCCAATCACTGATGACTTTGTTTTGTACAACACCCCTTGTGCCCCTCGTCACCTCAAATGACTTCAACGATGGCAGCCTCAGACTGAAGTCTGTACAGAACAACATAGCAGAGGAAGAATGGAATTTGAGTCATCAGGCTAGTTGACTGCAACCTCAAAACCTCTCTCCCTCCTTTGAACTGTCACACTTTGGTAATATACTGCTCCCTGATCCCTGGTTCTCATGCTCAACCCTATAGCTCTGCAGTAACAATGGGACACATGCTCTTTTAAATGTCACTCCAGCATCATAGTTAAATACAAAGAGTCCCACTATTCTTTTATCAGTCTGTGGTCGGTGGTCAGCCTGCAGGTGAAGCCTAGCCCTAGTCTATATTCTCCAGATGAAAAGGAGAAGGAGGAGGATGAGGATGGAAGAAAGGAGAGGGGGAAACCTTGGCACCCATCAACACAGCAATTAGCCTGCTCCCCACCCAGCCTGTCAGGCTGACAGTACGCAAGTGTAATTAACAATTGTAATGATTGACAAATCAAGATGGATGGAGCCCCTTCATGCTGCTGGTCAGACTCTGATTGAGCGGTCATCTCTGTGAAGCTGGAAGATAAGGGGTGTGCGTGTGTGCGTGTGGCCACTGGAGGTACCTATTAGGAGTGCTGATTTGAGGTCAAGCGATCCCAATCCTATGGGTCAATGCCTCCCATCCACACATCCATCTCTTTTGTCATATTCTCCATCCTCGGGTCACTTGAACTACCTGCTAAATTGCAAGGTTCAAATCCACTGAATAACCATCCACCTAGCAAATCCTGAGTTAACAAATGTATAGTGTTGTAACTATTTACGAATCTAAGGTGAATTGTGGATTGTGAATGTTTTCCCCTCTGAACAATATGGCGCCATAGTCTCTGTTTTGCTCTGCTCTATCCTCAGGGTGATGCCCTGCTTTTCCTATTATCATAAAACAGCCCATGGTTATGTCACAAATGGCACCCTATTCCATATTTAGTGTACTGCTTTTAACCGGGGCCCATAGGACTCTGGTCAGAAGTAGTGCACTATATATGGAATAGGGTGACATTTGGGATGTAATTCATGGCTGTAAAGTGCAGACAAGAGAATCTTCAGATCATAGAACAGGGGATGTCAGCATCTGGTGAGTCGTCTGAGTCCCAGGCTGGTTCAAAGAGACAGATCTGTGTTCAGTAATGGAGGAGTGTCAGTCTGTATAAAGGAGAGATCGGGGGCCTGTCGTTCTTTCTCAGTGATAAAGATGCAGAGTAAAGCTTTGCTACAGAAAAGCCTGTTTGATGCCTTTGATTATCCCTCCGAGTTTATTGGAGGCACTGCTCTCATCTCATCTTTCTCTCGTAAGGCGTCTGGGTGTTACCGGCGCACTAGGGATGCAGCAACAAACAACCATTCAGCTTCAGTTCAGCAACAGAGCTTGATGTTTGGCAAAAGCCCAAAGCAGCTCTTCAACTCTTGATATTATGATCAGCGTACTGGAGTGATAGCTGCCAAGGTGAAGTTAATTTCAGTCTGGCATGATTGACGACTCGATGCAACAGTCTCTCTCTGAACCCCGCTGAAAGTCAGTCTCTCTCTGAACACCGCTGAAGGTCAGTCTCTCTCTGAACACCGCTGAAGGTCAGTCTCTCTCTGAACACCGCTGAAGATCAGTCTCTCTCTGAACACCGCTGAAAGTCAGTCTCTCTCTGAACACCGCTGAAGATCAGTCTCTCTCTGAACACCACTGAAAGTCAGTCTCTCTCTGAACACCACTGAAAGTCAGTCTCTCTCTGAACACCGCTGAAGGTCAGTCTCTCTCTGAACACCGCTGAAGATCAGTCTCTCTCTGAACACCACTGAAAGTCAGTCTCTCTCTGAACACCGCTGAAAGTCAGTCTCTCTCTGAACACCACTGAAAGTCAGTCTCTCTCTGAACACCGCTGAAAGTCAGTCTCTCTGAACACCGCTGAAAGTCAGTCTCTCTCTGAACACCGCTGAAAGTCAGTCTCTCTCTGAACACCACTGAAAGTCAGTCTCTCTCTGAACACCGCTGAAAGTCAGTCTCTCTCTGAACACCGCTGAAGATCAGTCTCTCTCTGAACACCACTGAAAGTCAGTCTCTCTCTGAACACCACCGAAAGTCAGTCTCTCTCTGAACACCGCTGAAGGTCAGTCTCTCTCTGAACACCGCTGAAGATCAGTCTCTCTCTGAACACCACTGAAGGTCAGTCTCTCTCTGAACACCGCTGAAGATCAGTCTCTCTGAACACTGCTGAAGATCAGTCTCTCTCTGAACACCGCTGAAGATCAGTCTGAAGGTCAGTCTCTCTCTGAACACCGCTGAAGGTCAGTCTCTCTCTGAACACCGCTGAAGATCAGTCTCTCTCTGAACACCGCTGAAGATCAGTCTCTCTCTGAACACCGCTGAAGGTCAGTCTCTCGCTGAACACTGCTGAAAGTCAAACGAGGACAAGAAATCAAATCATGACAGGCTAAAGAAATATGACAATATCCATCAATGTCCTTTTAAAGAAGTACCAGGGAGTGGACTGATTTAGTAGTTTGTCAAAACGATGATAACCATGAATGTCCAAATTATGAAGTACCAGAGTGTGGACTGATTTAGCAGTTTGTCAAAATGATGACTAAATGAAGCCCGTCTCAAAGTAGCAGGTTGTCATTATTATACATTCCCTAGCCAAGTCCCATTCAGTGGAGGAGTTCAGTCGGAGGATAATTCAGAAAGAAATAGAATGTCTCCACACCACAGAGAAACGTGTCTGTCATTTAGCTTTTCATATTTCAAGACGCCAGGCGGTCAGAGCCAGAAGCATTGTGAGGTGTATGAATTATTAATCCAGATTCTAACCTATACTGCTGAATACTGAGGTGTGCCTGGGAAAGACAAACTTTAACTGTCAGTTGGTCTGACACTGAATCCATCTCACGTCTTCTCCCACATTTTTATTGACTTTTTCCCTGTCTCTCTCTCTCTCTCTTCTGACTTTTACCCAGTCTCTCTCTCTCTCTCTTCTGACTATTACTCAAGTCTCTCTCTCTCTCTTCTGACTATTACCCAGTCTCTCTCTCTCTCTCTCTTCTGACTATTACCCAGTCTCGCTCTCTCTCTTCTGACTTTTACCCTGTCTCTCTCTCTCTCTCTCTGACTTTTACCCTGTCTCTCTCTCTCTTCTGACTATTAGCCAGTCTCTCTCTCTCCTCTTCTGACTATTACCCAGTCTCTCTCTCTCTCTCTCTCTCTGACTATTACCCAGTCTCTCTCTCTCTCTCTCTTCTGACTTTTTCCCAGTCTCCCTCTCTCTCTCTTCTGACTATTACCCAGTCTCTCTCCCTCCCTCTTCTGACTATTACCCAGTCTCTCTCTCTCTTCTGACTTTTACCCAGTCTCTCTCTCTCTCTCCCTCTCTCTTCTGACTATTACCCAGTCTCTCTCTCTTCTGACTTTTACCCAGTCTCTCTCTCTCTCTCTCTCTCTTCTGACTATTACCCAGTCTCTCTCTCTCTCCCTTCTGACTATTACCCAGTCTCTCTCTCTTCTGACTATTACCCGGTCTCTCTCTCTCTCTCTGACTATTACCCAGTCTCTCTCTCTCTCTTCTGACTTTTACCCTGTCTCTCTCTCTCTCTCTTCTGACTTTTACCCTGTCTCTCTCTCTCTCTCTTCTGACTATTAGCCAGTCTCTCTCTCTCCCTCTTCTGACTATTACCCAGTCTCTCTCTCTCTCTCTCTCTCTCTCTCTCTCTCTGACTATTACCCAGTCTCTCTCTCTTCTGACTTTTCCCAGTCTCCCTCTCTCTCTCTTCTGACTATTACCCAGTCTCTCTCCCTCCCTCTTCTGACTATTACCCAGTCTCTCTCTCTCTCTCTTCTGACTTTTACCCAGTCTCTCTCTCTCTCTCTCTCTCTCTTCTGACTATTACTCAGTCTCTCTCTCTCTTCTGACTATTACCCTGTCTCTCTCTCTCCCTCTTCTGACTATTACCCAGTCTCCCTCTCTCTCTTCTGATGCTGACTATTACCCTGTCTCTCTCTCTCTCTCTTCTGACTATTACACAGTCTATCTCTCTCTCTCTCTCTTCTGACTTTTACTCAGTGTGTCTCTCTCTCTCTCTCTCTCTTCTGACTATTACCCTCTCTCTCTCTCTCTCTCTCTCTCTCTCTTCTGACTATTACCCTGTCTCTCTCTCTTCTGACTATTACCCAGTCTCTCTCTGTCTCTCTTCTGACTTTTACCCAGTCTCTCTCTCTCTCTCTCTTCTTACTTTTACTCAGTCTCTCTCTCTCTCCTCTTACTGTCTTTCCCTTTCTCTCTCTTTTTCTCCTTGTCTCTCTCCCTCTCTATCTCCCTTTCTCCCTTTCTCTTCCTCTCTCTCTGTGTTTGTCTCTCTCTCTCTCTGTCTGTCTCTCTCGCTCTTGCTCTCTATGTCCCCCTACTTCTCATCTGTCACTGTTCTGTCTCTGCTGTGTCATATCAGGAGAATTTCAACAAGGGCTCATTTGTAATGCAATCTCCACTGAAGGTGAGTAAGATGTACATGTATGTTGATGACAAATTCTCGAGATGATCCCTGGGTGAAATTTGAACGAGTGCAATACATGTGTTGATGATTCAACCAGCTAGCTCCAATATGGGAATACACTACTACACCGACTGAGGATGACACGCAGCTCATAGGAGAACATCTGACATCATATCATTCTCATGTATCATGTAGGAGGGTGTCACAATGCTGCAATGTATTCATAGGATGATGGTGTGGAATGTTTTGTCAGGGAGCACAGTGATGGGGATAGAGGTTGTAAACACAGTCTGTATCTCAAAATGGCATCATTTTCCTTCATAATGCACTACTTTTGACAAGGGCCAATTGGGTTCTGGTAAAAAGTAGTGCACTATGTTGGGAATAGTATGGGACGAAGGGAACAAGTCAGAGTCTTGGCAGATTCAGAGCACAGGACGTAAGAGAGTATTTGGGGACGTCACATCTGATGTGACTTCAGTGGTGCATTGCATTACCTGGAGGATTAGCGGTGGGGCCATCTATCAAATGATATGTGGCGAGAAAGGAAGGTGATACTCGATCGCAACAGCAGAGCGACTACACAGACTACACCCCCGGAATATAAAGAGTCTAATTAGAACAGAAATAAACAAACATATTCATAACCAGGATATAATTAAGCAATAAGGCCCGAGGGGTTGTGGTATATGGCCCATATACTACGGCTAAGGGCTGTTCGTATGCACAACGCAATGCAGAGTGCCTGGATACAGCCCTTAGCCGTGGTATATCGGCCATATAGCACACACCCCCGAGGTGCCCTATTGCTATTAGAAACTGGTTACGAAGGTAATTACCAACGCAGTAAAAATAAATGTTTTGTCATACCTGTGGTATACGGTTTGAGCTGTCAGCCAATCAGCTCAAACCACCTAGTTTAAAATGTTAAATAAGTAATCAAAACTGAACTGGCAGCGGGCAAGTTTACTCTGTCAGATACATCTGGAGGAAGTATCTGAGGGGAACATTCCATCCCTGGGCCAAATAGTTTCCGTCATTCCCCCTCTATCATTATGTAACATGTAAATGCATTTTCTCATCAAAGGAAAGCAACCTACAAATCAAAGTTAGGGCAATTACAATCTTATTTCACCCTTTCAAAGTGGCAACAGCTGTTTCTCTTGGTCAAAATTGCAGTGTAATTGCATACGGTAGCATATGGTTACAGCTGATTAATCCAACCAGGGGGAAGATGCTCCATTACTTTTTGCGTCGAATGGGTAAATAGCGAGGCAGCATTAGGCCTAGCCAATGGATGGATAGGTAATGTAATGGCATGGCAGAGAGAGGAGAGGAGAGGAGAGGAGAGAGGAGAGGAGAGGAGAGGAGAGGAGAGGAGAGGAGAGGAGAGGAGAGGAGAGGAGGGAGAGGAGAGGAGAGGAGAGGAGAGGAGAGGAGAGGAGAGGAGAGGAGAGGAGAGGAGAGGAGAGGAGAGGAGAGGAGAGGAGAGGAGAGGAGAGGAGAGGAGAGGAGAGGAGAGGAGAGGAGAGGAGAGGAGAGGAGAGGAGAGGGAGAATGAGAGGGAGGGAGAGAGAGAGAGAGAGAGAGAGAGAGAGAGGTTTATAGGGATTTGATGATGTGTCTGTCTGTTTAAGATGTGGCGATTGTCTGAATCGATCCGACCTGTGGGTAGTTACCATTCTATCCTCATGTGATGACTGGCGCTGAATTGACATGTTGGTAGGTGGCTGGCTTCTAAAAGGGAGAATCAAACAAGTAAAAAGGCAGAAATGTCCTTTCAGTATATTATATAGGGACTGGGAGACTAGTCAGGATGCTTCTACACCTGCATTGCTTGTTGTTTGGGGTTTTAGGTTTCTGTACAGGCATTATCAAGTGATTGTCAAATCGTGAATGAGAGACTGATGAAGTGTGTTCAGCCTCTGCAAACAACAAAGAAGAGCTCGTGCCTGTCATGCTACTTTTTTCAAATCATCATTAGAGTCACATCATGTAATAAGAATGTAATAAAAATGAAAACATATAGCCCAACATTTGCATCAAAAAAAAAGTAACATAAATAACTCTACATTGAGCGTATAGAAGTACTTGTTTCCTTGTTAACAGCTCAACACAGAAAAGCCGCATGTGTTCACTCCCTCAAATCGGATGGAGAAAATATCCTTTCTATTTTATTCAGCTTTGTTCAATTGTATTCTTCATACTATACAATAATCTAAAATATTTCCATGGAATTCTAAACAAATCTTGTCTACTAAATGAACTAGTGTAGCCCACAGCCATATGGCATAGCCAGATCAGGACCTAACATAAGGGCACGGAGTATGCTATTCTGTTCTTCTGAAATAGACTATATTTTCTTCATATCATGTCTAAAATAAATGATGGATTTATTGTGATGGTGTAAACTACATTACATGGATTTATGCAGACCTTGTTCCAAAGGTCGGCATCAGTGGCTTGTAGGCTATGCCTCAAAGCCAGGACATGCTAAATGTGTTTATGTTAATTAACGGTCAATTACGTGATACCAGCAGTTATTTGCTTGACAATTACCGGCTGACAAAATTGAATGACCTCCACAGCCCTAGCCAGGCACACTGGTTTGTGTCAAGAACTGCAACGCTGCAGTGTTTTTCACCTTTGGTTGGTGGAATGGTTCACCAACTAAAGGACACCCAGCCAACTTGACACAACTATGGGAAGCATTGGAGTCAACATTGGCCAGCGTCCCTGCAGAATGCTTTCAACACCTTGTAGAGTCTATGCCCCGATGAATTGAGTCTGTTCTAAGGGCAAAAGGGGGTGACCCCTCAATATTAGGAAGGTATTCTTAGTGTTTTGTACAGTGTAGTAAATTGCTCAAGGGTTTTATGTGTGTGTGTGTGTGTGTGTGTGTGAGCAGGGGTGTAAAGTACTTAAATAATTTAAAGTACTACTTGAGTCGTTTTTTTGGCTATCTGTACTTTATTTTAATACATTTACCTTACTACATTACTAAAGTAGATTATGTACTTTTTACTCAATACATTTACCCTGACACCCAAAAGTACTCATTACATTTTTACATGCTTATCAGGACAATAAAATTGGCTAATTCACACACTTGTCAAGAGAACATCTCTGGTCATCCCTACTGCCTCTGATCTAGAGGACTCACTAAACACATGCATCGTTTGTAAATTATGTCTGAGTGTAGGAGCGTGCCACTGGCTATCCGTAAATAAAATAAAGCAAGAAAAGTATAAATCATTTCAAATGATTTATACTTATACTTTACGTATATTTTATCAATAACATATACTTTGATAATTAAGTATATTAAAAAACAAATACTTTTAGACTTTTTCTCAAGTATTATTTTACTGGGACTTTCACTTTTACTTGAGTAACTTTCTATTTAGATATCTTTACTTCTACCCAAGTATGATAATTGGGTACTTTTTCCAACAAACATTGTGTGTATATATGTGTGTGTGTCATATAGAACGTCAGCCAGAGAAATGTATTCCAAGGGGAGTAGAGTTAAGCATGTTAAGCATTATAGTACCAGGGGAGTAGAGTGACGGCATGTTAAGCATTATAGTACCAGGGGAGTAGAGTGACGGCATGTTAAGCATTATAGTACCAGGGGAGTAGAGTGACGGCATGTTAAGCATTATAGTACCAGGGGAGTAGAATGACGGCATGTTAAGCATTATAGTACCAGGGGAGTAGAGTGACGGCATGTTAAGCATTATAGTACCAGGGGAGTAGAGTGACGGCATGTTAAGCATTATAGTACCAGGGGAGTAGAGTGACGGCATGTTAAGCATTATAGTACCAGGGGAGTAGAGTGACGGCATGTTAAGCATTATAGTACCAGGGGAGTAGAGTGACGGCATGTTAAGCATTATAGTACCAGGGGAGTAGAGTGACGGCATGTTAAACATTATAGCACCAGGGGAGTAGAGTGACGGCATGTTAAACATTATAGCACCAGGGGAGTAGAGTGACGGCATGTTAAACATTATAGTACCAGGGGAGTAGAATGACGGCATGTTAAACATGATAGCACCAGGGGAGTAGAGTGACGGCATGTTAAGCATTATAGTACCAGGGGAGTAGAGTGATGGCATG
The DNA here is from genome assembly GCF_018296145.1 of Oncorhynchus tshawytscha. Classification (NCBI taxonomy): domain Eukaryota; kingdom Metazoa; phylum Chordata; class Actinopteri; order Salmoniformes; family Salmonidae; genus Oncorhynchus; species Oncorhynchus tshawytscha. The sequence continues at coordinate 86,768,085 of NC_056429.1, read as the reverse complement.
TTAAGCATTATAGTACCAGGGGAGTAGAATGACGGCATGTTAAACATGATAGTACCAGGAGAGTAGAGTGACGGCATGTTAAGCATTATAGTACCAGGGGAGTAGAGTGACGGCATGTTAAGCATTATAGCACCAGGGGAGTAGAATGACAGCATGTTAAGCATTATAGTACCAGGAGAGTAGAGTGACGGCATGTTAAACATTATAGCACCAGGAGAGTAGAGTGACGGCATGTTAAGCATTATAGCACCAGGGGAGTAGAATGACGGCATGTTAAGCATTATAGTACCAGGAGAGTAGAGTGACGGCATGTTAAACATTATAGCACCAGGAGAGTAGAGTGACGGCATGTTAAGCATTATAGCACCAGGGGAGTAGAATGACGGCATGTTAAGCATTATAGTACCAGGGGAGTAGAGTGACGGCATGTTAAGCATTATAGTACCAGGGGAGTAGAATGACGGCATGTTAAGCATTATAGTACCAGGGGAGTAGAGTGACGGCATGTTAAGCATTATAGCACCAGGGGAGTAGAGTGACGGCATGTTAAGCATTATAGTACCAGGGGAGTAGAATGACGGCATGTTAAGCATTATAGTACCAGGGGAGTAGAGTGACGGCATGTTAAGCATTATAGTACCAGGGGAGTAGAGTGACGGCATGTTAAGCATTATAGTACCAGGGGAGTAGAGTGACGGCATGTTAAGCATTATAGCACCAGGGGAGTAGAGTGACGGCATGTTAAGCATTATTGTACCAGGGGAGTAGAGTGACGGCATGTTAAGCATTATAGTACCAGGGGAGTAGAGTGACGGCATGTTAAGCATTATAGTACCAGGGGAGTAGAGTGACGCCATGTTAAGCATTATAGTACCAGGGGAGTAGAATGACGGCATGTTAAGCATTATAGCACCAAGGGAGTAGAGTGACGGCATGTTAAGCATTATAGTACCAGGGGAGTAGAGTGACGGCATGTTAAGCATTATAGTACCAGGGGAGTAGAGTTAAGCATGTTAAGCATTATAGTACCAGGGAGTAGAATGACGGCATGTTAAGCATTATAGCACCAGGGGAGTAGAGTGACGGCATGTTAAGCATTATAGTACCAGGGGAGTAGAGTGACGGCATGTTAAGCATTATAGTACCAGGGGAGTAGAATGACGGCATGTTAAGCATGATAGTACCAGGGGAGTAGAATGACGGCATGTTAAGCATTATAGTACCAGGGGAGTAGAGTGACGCCATGTTAAGCATTATAGTACCAGGGGAGTAGAGTGACGGCATGTTAAGCATTATAGTACCAGGGGAGTAGAATCACGGCATGTTAAGCATTATAGCACCAGGAGAGTAGAATGACGGCATGTTAAGTATTATAGCACCAGGAGAGTAGAGTTAAGCATGTTAAGCATTATAGTACCAGGGGAGTAGAGTGACGGCATGTTAAGCATTATAGTACCAGGGGAGTAGAATGACGGCATGTTAAGCATTATAGTACCAGGGGAGTAGAGTGACGGCATGTTAAGCATTATAGTACCAGGGGAGTAGAGTTAATGTTAAGCATTATAGCACCAGGAGAGTAGAATGACGGCATGTTAAGTATTATAGCACCAGGAGAGTAGAGTTAAGCATGTTAAGCATTATAGTACCAGGGGAGTAGAGTGACGGCATGTTAAGCATTATAGTACCAGGGAGTAGAGTGATGGCATGTTAAGCATTATAGTACCAGGGGAGTAGAGTGATGGCATGTTAAGCATTATAGTACCAGGGGAGTAGAGTGACGGCATGTTAAGCATTATAGTACCAGGGGAGTAGAGGGAGAAACAGATAGAGA
>NC_056429.1:86753958-86766154 GCF_018296145.1 Oncorhynchus tshawytscha | reverse complement strand
CAGACGAGAGGAGAGAGAGAGAGAGAGAGAGACAGAAGGAGAGAGAGAGAAAGTGACATACTCACACACAGTTCCCCTAGGGGAGGGTTATTTCAGGGTTCAGAGGTTTCTGAGCTCCAGCCAATCTGATTGTATTTCCATTTTAAATGCACAAGGAGCTGTATGAGGGAGTCGGGGCTTAAAGGGCCTGCTGAAGCTGTTTCACACTGGGGTCCTTGATTATTTCCATTACACCACACTGTGTGACACACACACACCGCATGCACGCAAACACACAACTCATTTATGCATATACACTTCCTGATTGTACACACACCACATGCACGCATACACACCACACACACACACACACCCATACATACATACACACACACTGGGCTGTTACTGGTAAATACGCCTGCATAGACATTCCCTTCCCTGCCTGTTTAGGTGTGCATAATGGTCCATAATGGTCTCCTTATGCAGTGCCTTCAAAATGTCCCCCCCTCCTTAACTTATTCCACCTTTTATTGTTTTACAGCCTAAATTAAAAATATAGAGAGATTTTTTGTCTCACCCATCAACAAACAATACCCTGAACATATACTGAACAAAAATGTAAACTAAACATGTAAAGTGTTGGTCCCATTTTTCATGAGCTGAATTAAAAGTAACCAGAAATGTTCCATATGCACAAAAAGCTTAGCTCTCTCAAATGTTGTGCACAAATTAGTTTATATCCCTGTTACTTAAGCATGTCTCATTTGATAATGAGATAATACAGCCACCTGACTGGTATGGCATATCAAGAAGCTACTGTAATTAAACAGCATGGTCACTACACAGGTGTACCTTGTGCTGGGGACAATAAAAGGCCACTCTAAAATGTGCAGTTTTGTTACACAACATAATGCCACAGATGTCTCAGGTTTTCAGCGAGCACTCAATTGGAATGCTGACTGCAGGAATGTCCAACAGAGCTGGAGCCAGAGAATTGAATGTTAATTTCTCTAACATAAGCCACCTCCAACATTGTTTTAGAGAATTTATATCCAACTGGCCTCACAACAGCAAACCATGTGTAACCATGCTATCCCTATCCTCCACATCTGGATTGCTCACCTGCAGGATCGTCTGGGGGTGCTCCCCAGTGGGTGGACCTGGCTCCCATGGCTTCTCCCCTGCCCACTCAGTTGAAATCCATACATTAGGGCCTAAGAAATTTATTTCAATTGACTGACTTCCTTCTAATGAACTGCACCTCAGTAAAATCTTTGATTGTACAATATTTTCCCATTATTCTTTTTACAATTCTTCAAGCTCTGTCAAGTTGATAGTTGATCATTGCTCGGCAGACATTTCAAGTCTTGCCATAGATTTTCAAGCGATTTAAGTAAAAGCTGGTTGAATCTGTGCTTGAAATTCACTACCCGATTGAGGGACCTTACAGAAAATTGTATGTGTGGGGTACAGAAATGGGGTAGTCATTCAAAAACCATGTTTAACACTATTATTGAACACAGAGTCCACGCAACTTATTATGTGGCTTGTTAAGCACATTTTATTTAAGCTTGACATAACAAAGGGGTTGAATACTTATTGACTCAGGCTTTAAAAAAATGTTTTTACAGTGTCAAACATTTTCTCAAAAAAAATCACACTTTGACACTAAGGGGTAGGGGTATTGTGTAGATCAGTGACACAAAATCTCAATTTAATCCATTTTAAATTCAGGCAGTAATGCAACAAAATGTAGAAAAAGTAAAGGTGAATAATGTACAGCACAATACAGCACATTATACAGCACATTATACAGCACACACTGTACAGGACAGGAAAGCATAGGATGTCCATATTCACATAACCTGGCTTATCTTCAGAGGTCCTCTCAGAAACTCATTTCAAGGACTTGCAGTATACTGTATTGAAAAGTGTATGTTTTCCAGCTGTATCAAAGACTCAAATTACATGAAGTAACAGTACGGTTATGAGTGACTGAGTCTGCATCCCAAATGGCCCTATTCGGGGCACTGTGGGTCCTGGTCAAAAGTATAGTGCACACAAAGCACTACACAGGGAACAGAGTGCCGTTTGGGACACAGACTGACTGTTGCCAATGCCAATGGATGGTTTCTCAAAGCTAGGTAATGATGACAGGTCTATTTTGGGAAGGCAGGATGTAGAGCAGTGTAGAGATATATGGGTTGGCTCTGGGGGGGGTTATAGATGAAACGACTAGGGGGCTGAGATAGCAATGGGATTCTTACTGTCTCTCTACACCCCTGCCTTATCAAACAGAGCCTAAATGCCATACCGTAAAAGGTATGCATCCTCTATCTGCACCCTTCATCAAGCCTGGTCCTTACTCACTGTGCCTGACATACATCTTTTTGAGGATCGAAGAAGACTACAACTTCAAAAACAGTACACACAAACACATAACTGCACACACAAAGAAAGCACATCTTGGCAAAGCTATTTATGGGTAAGTAAGCAATCTCAAAACCTTTGTGGTATGAAAGCAATAATAAGAGACCAATCATTCACACAATGGCTGCTCAATAAAGGACCATATCATCCATTTCACCAAGAATAACCAGCCAATAATCACAAGCAGCAAGTTGCTTATTCACACTGACTAAAGTATGTGTTTTAAAGAACATCCACAATGACCCAGGGGTGTTTTGTCCAGTTCCGGGGAGAGGAGAGGAGAGGAGAGGAGAGGGAGGAGAGGAGAGAGGAGAGGAGAGGAGAGGAGAGGAGAGGAGAGGAGAGGAGAGGAGAGGAGAGGAGAGGAAAGGAGGAGAAGAGAGGAGAGGAGAGGAGAGGAGAGGAGAGGAGAGGAGAGGAGAGGAGAGGAGAGGAGAGGGAGAGGAGAGGAGAGGAGAGGAGAGAGGAGAGAGGAGAGGAGAGGAGGAGGAGAGGAGAGGAGAGGAGAGGAGGAGGAGAGGAGAGGAGGGAGAGGAGAGGAGAGAGGAAGGAGAGGGAGAGGAGAGGAGAGGAGAGGAGAGAGCAGAGGAGAGGAGAGGAGAGGGGAGAGGAGAGGAGAGGAGAGGAGAGGAGAGGAGAGGAGAGAGGAGAGGAGAGGGAGAGGAGAGGAGAGGAGAGGAGAGGAGAGGAGAGGAGAGGAGGAGAGGAGGCATTGAGCATGCAGCTGCCCCCTGTGTGGCCTTCATGTGTCCCAGTCAACCAGAAGGGAAAAGGGACCCAATTAAAACTAGGCAGGGAGGGACAACCAGCCACCCCTAGGTTGTGTCCCAAATTGTACACTTCGTATGAACAGAGTCCTATCAGCCATTGTCAAAAGTAGTACACTATAGGCAATAGGTTACAATTTGGGAGGTAGACCTGGTCAGTACTACTTCAGACAGTCCCCAAATTAGAGGTAGAGGTAGACCAAAGTTTCAGAACAGAAGCAGTCTATATGCAAATAGGGCTGTCGGAGTTTGTCGTATGACATGGGTCTGCCTGTCAGAGACAGCAGAGACAGGAGCGCAGTTAAGTGGGAGACAAAATATCTAAAAGTATATTTTTGTGGTCGACCTCCAGCAGTCACCAGCAGCGTGAGGCAGTGTCTCAAAAAGTTGTTATTAAAACCCATCGGATTGTGATTCAGCTCAATGTGCCGAGAGGGAGGTAGGGAGGTAGGCGGGTAGGGGGTAGGGAGGTAGGGGGGTAGGGGGTAGGGAGGTAGGGGGTAGGGAGGTAGGGGGGTAGGGAGGTAGGGAGGTAGGGGGTAGGGAGGTAGGGGGTAGGGAGGTAGGGGGTAGGGAGGTAGGGGGTAGGGAGGTAGGGGGTAGGGAGGTAGGGAGGTTGGGAGGTAGGGGGTAGGGAGGTAGGGAGGTAGGGAGGTAGGGGGTAGGGAGGTAGGGGGTAGGGAGGTAGGGGGTAGGGAGCTAGGGAGGTAGGGGGTAGGGAGGTAGGGGGTAGGGGGTAGGGAGGTAGGGGGTAGGGAGGTAGGGAGGTAGGGGGTAGGGAGGTAGGAGGTTGGGAGGTAGGGGGTAGGGAGGTAGGGAGGTAGGGAGGTAGGGGGTAGGGAGGTAGGGAGGTAGGGAGGTAGGGGGTAGGGGTAGGGAGGTAGGAAGGTAGGGAGGTAGGGGGTAGGGAGCTAGGGAGGTAGGGAGGTAGGGAGGTAGGGGGTAGGGAGGTAGGGAGGTAGGGGGTAGGGAGGTAGGGGGTAGGGGGTAGGGAGGTAGGGGGTAGGGAGGTAGGGAGGTAGGGGGTAGGGAGGTAGGGGGGGTAGGGAGGTAGGGAGGTAGGGAGGTAGGGGGTAGGGAGGTAGGGAGGTAGGGAGGTAGGGGGTAGGGAGGTAGGGAGGTAGGGAGGTAGGGGAGAAATATAGAAGAGGGGCCTTGGTGTCAATGATGGCAGTAAAGTAGGGGCCGAATGGAGAATGGTGAATGGTAAATATATCACTAGCCACTTTAAACAATGCTACCTTATATGTTACTTACCCTACATTATTCATCTCATATGCATACGTATATACTGTACTCTATATCATCGACTGTATCCTTATGTAATACATGTATCACTAGCCACTTTAACTCTGCCACTTTGTTTACATACTCATCTCATATGTATATACTGTACTCGATATCATCTACTGTATCTTGCCTATGCTGCTCTGTACCATCACTCATTCATATATCCTTATGTACATATTCTTTATCCCCTTACACTGTGTATAAGACAGTAGTTTTGGAATTGTTAGTTAGATTACTTGTTGGTTATTACTGCATTGCCGGAACTAGAAGCACAAGCATTTCGCTACACTCGCATTAACTCTGCTAACCATGTGTATGTGACAAATAAAATTTTATTTTATTTGATATTACATTGGGAACCCTATATTACACATGGAACCCTATTCCCTATATGGTGCACTGTTTTTGACCAGACTCCTGTCCCTGTTCAAAAGTAGTGCACTATAAAGAATTGAATTGGTTGCAATTTGGGATGCACACACATAACAGGCCATGCCACTTGCCACTACTACCACCAGAGCAGGGCATTGTCAGGGTCATGTTCAGTGTACAGTAGAGTGGGTCATAGCAACCTCTGTGATGTAGTCTTATCTCTGTCTGCTGTAAAGTATTAAAGCCAGAATAGGATTTAGGATTGAGCCATGAATCCTCCCAAAAACTTACACTAAATGGGTGTGTGTATGCCTGACGCCCGCCTGCCTGGGTGTGTGTGTGTGTGTGTGTGTGTGTGTGTGTGTGTGTGTGTGTGCGTGTTAGGGGTGTAACGGTACACATACAGACCTTGTTCGGTCCGCACAGTGAACCCTCCACTGTATGAGTTGTATTCCATATCCCTGAGTAAGTCAGCTTGGGTAAAGCTGAAAAGGCATTATAGGCTGTTCTGTTAAAACAACTAGAGCCTATGCACAAATATTATCATCTGAAAGTTGCACCATGCAGAAATCACTCTGCCATTTCCTGGTTCCTAAAACTTTAATAGTTCGCCTAATTTCATTATATGTGACAAAATTAGCTGGTACTGTATAGTGTAGAGAATCATTGTACCATCTAAACCACTGTGAAATATCTTTTCCAAAAATATTGCTGTTTCAGCTGTTAGAAGCTGGTGCATAAAACTGAAATGAAAAGACCCAAAAACAAAACTTAAGATTGGGAAGCATAGAAATAGTGCACATACTGTAGAACAGATCTACCGCATCTTAATCAAATCAAATCAAATCAAATGTATTTATATAGCCCTTCGTACATCAGCTGATATCTCAAAGTGCTGTACAGAAACCCAGCCTAAAACCCCAAACAGCAAGCAATGCAGGTGTAGAAGCACGGTGGCTAGGAAAAACTCCCTAGAAAGGCCAAAACCTAGGAAGAAACCTAGAGAGGAACCAGGCTATGTGGGGTGGCCAGTCCTCTTCTGGCTGTGCTAGGTGGAGATTATAACAGAACATGGCCAAGATGTTCAAATGTTCATAAATGACCAGCATGGTCGAATAATAATAAGGCAGAACAGTTGAAACTGGAGCAGCAGCACGGTCAGATGGACTGGGGACAGCAAGGAGTCATCATGTCAGGTAGTCCTGGGGCATGGTCCTAGGGCTCAGGTCCTCCGAGAGAGAGAAAAAGTGAATTAGAGAGAGCATATGTGGGGTGGCCAGTCCTTTTCTGGCTGTGCCGGGTGGAGATTATAACAGAACATGGCCAAGATGTTCAAATGTTCATAAATGATCAGCATGTTCGAAAAATAAGAAGGCAGAACAGTTGTAACTGGAGCAGCAGCACGGCCAGGTGGACTGGGGACAGCAAGGAGTCATCATGTCAGGTAATCCTGGGGCATGGTCCTAGGGCTCAGGTCCTCCGAGAGAGAGAAGGAGAGAATTAGAGAACGCACACTTAGATTCACACAGGACACCGAATAGGACAGGAGAAGTACTCCAGATATAACAAACTGACCCTAGCCCCCGACACATAAACTACTGCAGCATAAATACTGGAGGCTGAGACAGGAGGGGTCAGGAGACACTGTGGACCCATCCGAGGACACCCCGGACAGGGCCAAACAGGAAGGATATAACCCCACCCACTTTGCCAAAGCACAGCCCCCACACCACTAGAGGGATATCTTCAACCACCAACTTACCATCCTGAGACAGGGCCGAGTATAGCCCACAAAGATCTCCGCCATGGCACAACCCAAGGGGAGCGCCAACCCAGACAGGATGACCACATCAGTGAATCAACCCACTCAGGTGACGCACCCCTTCCAGGGACGGCATGAGAGAGCCCCAGTAAGCCAGTGACTCAGCCCCTGTAATAGGGTTAGAGGCAGAGAATCCCAGTGGAAAGAGGGGAACCGGCCAGGCAGAGACAGCAAGGGCGGTTCGTTGCTCCAGAGCCTTTCCGTTCACCTTCCCACTCCTGGGCCAGACTACACTCAATCATATGACCCAATGAAGAGATGAGTCTTCAGTAAAGACTTAAAGGTTGAGACCGAGTTTGCGTCTCTGACATGGGTAGGCAGACCGTTCCATAAAAATGGAGCTCTATAGGAGAAAGCCCTGCCTCCAGCTGTTTGCTTAGAAATTCTAGGGACAATTAGGAGGCCTGCGTCTTGTGACCGTAGCGTACGTGTAGGTATGTACGGCAGGACCAAATCAGAGAGATAGGTAGGAGCAAGCCCATGTAATGCTTTGCAGGTTAGCAGTAAAACCTTGAAAGTAGAATGATATATGATATATCTTCAAGTAGAATGATATATCTATAATTCACATTTCTATGTGAATTCGGTCAGGTCACCCAAAAAGTTACATATTGCCACTTTAAATGGCACATTTCAAACTGTATGCCGTCAGATCCCTACTGGACTTCTGACATCGTGGGGGTCGGTTCCGGTATCTGGGCCCAGAAGAGCGGTGTTGGGTTCCGGTGGAGGACATTCTGGGTCGCAACATCATCCTTGATTTCCAACTTTTCCTGCCCACTCCTCCTCTTCCTCGGAACGTGCCCAACCTTTTGGACCTGTGACGACCTCTAGAGGCCCAATATAACAATCTTGTCACAACATACAATGCCAGGAACATTGTGAATGCTGTCACAACAACAACGGCAGGAACATTGTGAATGCGGTCACAACAGACAATGCAAGGAACATTGTGAATGCTGTCACAACAGACAATGCCAGGAACACTGTGAATGCTGTCACAACAACAACGGCAGGAACATTGTGAATGCTGTCACAGAAGACAATGCCAGGAAACATAGTGAATTATGTCACAGAAGACAATGCCAGGAAACATAGTGAATTATGTCACAGAAGACAATGCCAGGAAACATAGTGAATTATGTCACTGAAGACAATGCCAGGAACATTGTGAATGCTGTCACAACAACAACGGCAGGAACATTGTGAATGCGGTCACAACAGACAATGCCAGGAACATTGTGAATGCTGTCACAACAGACAACTTTTCCTGCCCGCTCCTCTTCCTCGGGCCATCCCTCTGGCCATCGTTGTCCTGCAGCTGGAGGGTTGATAGTGTCACATCTACTCCAGCTCCTCCCCTCCGGCGTTGGTCACCGGTTTACTAACCACTGGTCCTGGGAACCATCATCAGCACCATTCTTCATTAGGCACACTTGGACTCCATTACCTGCCCTTTATCTGGCACTCCCTTAGGTTCTTTCCCCAGGCAGTATTGCTTTCTGTGGTTCGTGTCTAGATCCTATTCCTACGTTGTATTGTTCCATGTTTCTTGTTATATTAAACTTACCACCTGCACCTGCTTCTCGACTCCCAGCGTCTACTTTACATCCCAGTAGATTACAATGGTGATGGGGAGAGTTGAGGATAAAACGTTAACAGTATGTCACCACTGCTCATTGAAAATAGCCTATGCAGTGTGCCGTGAGTAGCTTGTTGTTGTCGACCAATCACAAGTCATCAAAGCGGCACTACAGTCATAGACCCTACGTGTGTGGCAAAGCAAGATTGGAGATTATTTAATATCTAAAAAATTGAATTAAAATGATGGAATTAAAAGGTAAATAGGGAGTATATGCTACAACAACTAATAGGCTACAACAACTAGTAGGCTGCTACTGAATAATCGGAATGGTGTTTTTTGTAACTTTAGGACAGGAAGAAAGCACATGCAGCCTCAATAAGCCTAGCTAGTTAGCTAGCTAACTTAGCTAGCTTAGCTAACTAGTTTCTCTCGGTTTGATGCAGTCTAGAAAGGTACTACGTAATTATATTGGATGTTAAATAACCTAGCTATGACAAGCTAGAAGTTAGTCTACTAGTGCGAGTAGGCTTAATATGTTTGGTTAATGTCTCTCTGGCTGTGTTTAAACAGGAAGACAAATTCTGCAATTTTTTTTCTCAATGATTGGTCTTTTGACCAATCAGATCAGCTCTGAAAAAGATCTTAAGTGAAAAGATCTGGTGTGATTGGTCAAAAGACCAATTAGTGGAAAAAATATCAGAATTGGGCTGCCTTTGTAAACGTAGCCTGTCATTCCCTCCCGTCTCCTTGTGCCCGTGTCACTTGCTCTCAGTACATAAACGCAAGGCCCCTCCTCTGCTTACTAGAGCATCTCTCCCTCGTGCTTTATTAGCTCTGATTACTAAAGTAGCTTACAAATGGACTTTTCTGCTGGTTCCCTCACTCAGATTGGACCGGGTCTGGATCCGATCAGGTTTAAATGGAACGGGTGTAGTTTTCCTCGGGTCCGTTCGAAACGGGTCTCTAAATTTTAAAATGTATTTATGCATATCGGTTCCGGATGGGAACGCCCCAGGTTCATTTCGGAACGTGTCCAACCTTTTGGACCTGTGACGACCTCTAGAGGCACAATATAACTATCTTGTCACAACATACAATGCCAGGAACATTGTGAAGGATGTCACAACATACAATGTCAGGAACATTGTGAAGGATGTCACAACATACAATGCCAGGAACATTGTGAAGGATGTCACAACATACAATGCCAGGAACAATGTAAATTATGTCACAACATACAGTGCCAGGAAACATAGTGAATTATATCACAGAAGACAATGCCAGGAACATTGTGAATGCTGTCACAACAACAACGGCAGGAACATTGTGAATGCGGTCACAACAGACAATGCAAGGAACATTGTGAATGCTGTCACAACAGACAATGCCAGGAACACTGCGAATGCTGTCACAACAGACAATGCCAGGAACATTGTGAATGCTGTCACAGAAGCTGGCCTTGGGCTACAAATAGGGCGCCAAAAAAACAAAAAATAAAGTAACTGTTGGCATTTAATTTACAGTTGAAGTCGGAAGTTTACATACACCTTAGCCAAATACAATTCAACTCAGTTTTTCACAATTCCTGATATTTAATCCTAGTAAAAATACCCTGTCGTAGGTCAATTAGAATCACCACTTTATTTTAAGAATGTGAAGGTCGAATGTTCCGGGTAGCCTTTCACAAGCTTCCCACTATAAGCTGGGTGAATTTTGGCCCATTCTTCCTGACAGAGCTGGTGTAACTGAGTCAGGTTTGTAGTCCTCCTTGCTCGCACACACGATTTCAGTTCTGCCCACAAATGTTCGATAGGATTTAGGTCAGGGCTTTGTGATGGCCACTCCAATACCTTGACTTTGTTGTCCTTAACCTCTCTGGGATATGTGGGACGCTCTACTTTCCGGCTACCTGGATAAAGCACTAAATAAACATCAGTTAGTGCTAAATACGGCTGCTAGAATCCTGACTAGAACCAAAAAAATTGATCATATTACTCCAGTGCTAGCCTCCCTACACTGGCTTCCTGTCAAGGCAAGGGCTGGTTTCAAGGTTTTACTGCTAACCTACAAAGCATTACATGGGCTTGCTCCTACCTATCTCTTTGATTTATGTCCTGCCGTACATACCTACACGTACGCTACGGTCACAAGACGCAGGCCTCCTAATTGTCCCTAGAATTTCTAAGCAAACAGCTGGAGGCAGGGCTTTCTCCTATAGAGCTCCATTTTTATGGAATGGTCTGCCTACCCATGTAAGAGACGCAAACTCAGCCTCAACCTTTAAGTCTTTACTGAAGACTCCTCTCTTCAGTGGGTCAAATGATTGAGTGTAGTCTGGCCCAGGAGTGGGAAGTTGAATGGAAAGGCTCTGGAGCAACAAACCGCCCTTGCTGTCTCTACCTGGCAGGTTCCCCTCTTTCCACTGGGATTCTCTGCCTCTAACCCTATTACAGGGGCTGAGTCACTGACTTACTGGGGCTCTTTCATACCGTCCCTAGGAGGGGTGCGTCACTTGAGTGGATTGAGTCACTGATGTGATCTTCCTGTCTGGGTTGGCTCCCCCTTGGGTTGTGCCGTGGTGGAGATCTTTGTGGGCTATACTTGGCCTTGTCTCAGGATGGTAAGTTGGTGGTTGAAGATATCCCTCTAGTGGTGTGGGGGCTGTGCTTTGGAAAAGTGGGTGGGGTTATATCCTTCCTGTTTGGCCCTGTACGGGGGTGTCCTCGGATGGGGCCACTGTGTCTCCTGACCCCTCCTGTCTCAGCCGCCAGTATTTATGCTGCAGTAGTTTATGTGTCGGGGGGCAAGGGTCAGTTTGTTATATCTGGAGTACTTCTCCTGTCCTATTCGGTGTCCTGTGTGAATTTAAGTATGCTCTCTCTAATTCTCTCTTTCTCTCTTTCTTTCTCTCTCTCGGAGGACCTGAGCCTTAGGACCATGCCTCAGGACTACCTGACATGATGACTCCCTGCTGTCCCCAGGCCACCTGGTCGTGCTGCTGCTCCAGTTTCAACTGTTCTGCCTTATTATTATTTGACCATGCTGGTCATTTATGAACATTTGAACATCTTGGCCATGTTCTGTTATAATCTCCACCCGGCACAGCCAGAAGAGGACTGGCCACCCCATATAGCCTGGTTCCTCTCTAGGTTTCTTCCTAGGTTTTGGCCTTTCTAGGGAGTTTTTCCTAGCCACCGTGCTTCTACACCTGCATTGCTTGCTGTTTGGGGTTTTAGGCTGGGTTTCTGTACAGCACTTTGAGATATCAGCTGATGTACGAAGGGCTACATAAATACATTTGATTTGATTTGATTTGGACGCTAGCTTCCCACCTGGCCAAAAGCCAGGGAAAATGCAGAGCGCCAAATTCAAACAAATTACGATAAAAATCAAACTTTCATTAAATCACACATGCAAGATAGCAAATTAAAGCTACTCTTGTTGTGAATCTAGCCACCATGTCAGATTTCAAAAAGGCTTTTCGGCGAAAGCAAACAATGCTATTGTCTGAGGATAGCACCTTCGTAAACAAAGAGAGAAACCATATTTTAACCCTGCAGGCGCGACACAAATCGCAGAAATAAAAATATAATTAATGCCTTACATTTGACAAGCTTCTTTTGTTGGCACTCCAATATGTCCCATAAACATCACAAATGGTCCTTTTGTTCGATTAATTCCGTCGATATATATCCAAAATATCAATTTATTTGGCACGTTTGATCCAGAAAAACAAGTTCCAACTTGCATAACGTGACTACAAAGTATCTCAAAGGCTACCTGTAAACTTTGCCAAAACATTTCAAATGTTTTGTATGCTGTACCGTAACTGAAATGAAAAAGTGTCCCCAAAACCACAATTAGTACCAAACCGTGGGTTTGGTAAACCGTGGGTTTGGTAAACCGTTACACCCCTAGTGTGTGAGTGTGTTTGCTTAGCAAGTGTTTGAG
>NC_056429.1:86746400-86753858 GCF_018296145.1 Oncorhynchus tshawytscha | reverse complement strand
GAGAGACAGAAGGAGAGAGAGAGAAAGTGACATACTCACACACAGTTCCCCTAGGGAGGGTTATTTCAGGGTTCAGAGGTTTCTGAGCTCCAGCCAATCTGATTGTATTTCCATTTTAAATGCACAAGGAGCTGTATGAGGGAGTCGGGGCTTAAAGGGCCTGCTGAAGCTGTTTCACACTGGGGTCCTTGATTATTTCCATTACACCACACTGTGTGACACACACACACCGCATGCACGCAAACACACAACTCATTTATGCATATACACTTCCTGATTGTACACACACCACATGCACGCATACACACCACACACACACACACACCCATACATACATACACACACACTGGGCTGTTACTGGTAAATACGCCTGCATAGACATTCCCTTCCCTGCCTGTTTAGGTGTGCATAATGGTCCATAATGGTCTCCTTATGCAGTGCCTTCAAAATGTCCCCCTCCTTAACTTATTCCACCTTTTATTGTTTTACAGCCTAAATTAAAAATATATAGAGATTTTTGTCTCACCCATCAACAAACAATACCCTGAACATATACTGAACAAAAATGTAAACTAAACATGTAAAGTGTTGGTCCCATTTTTCATGAGCTGAATTAAAAGTAACCAGAAATGTTCCATATGCACAAAAAGCTTAGCTCTCTCAAATGTTGTGCACAAATTAGTTTATATCCCTGTTACTTAAGCATGTCTCATTTGATAATGAGATAATACAGCCACCTGACTGGTATGGCATATCAAGAAGCTACTGTAATTAAACAGCATGGTCACTACACAGGTGTACCTTGTGCTGGGGACAATAAAAGGCCACTCTAAAATGTGCAGTTTTGTTACACAACATAATGCCACAGATGTCTCAGGTTTTCAGCGAGCACTCAATTGGAATGCTGACTGCAGGAATGTCCAACAGAGCTGGAGCCAGAGAATTGAATGTTAATTTCTCTAACATAAGCCACCTCCAACATTGTTTTAGAGAATTTATATCCAACTGGCCTCACAACAGCAAACCATGTGTAACCATGCTATCCCTATCCTCCACATCTGGATTGCTCACCTGCAGGATCGTCTGGGGGTGCTCCCCAGTGGGTGGACCTGGCTCCCATGGCTTCTCCCCTGCCCACTCAGTTGAAATCCATACATTAGGGCCTAAGAAATTTATTTCAATTGACTGACTTCCTTCTAATGAACTGCACCTCAGTAAAATCTTTGATTGTACAATATTTTCCCATTATTCTTTTTACAATTCTTCAAGCTCTGTCAAGTTGATAGTTGATCATTGCTCGGCAGACATTTCAAGTCTTGCCATAGATTTTCAAGCCGATTTAAGTAAAAGCTGGTTGAATCTGTGCTTGAAATTCACTACCCGATTGAGGGACCTTACAGAAAATTGTATGTGTGGGGTACAGAAATGGGGTAGTCATTCAAAAACCATGTTTAACACTATTATTGAACACAGAGTCCACGCAACTTATTATGTGGCTTGTTAAGCACATTTTATTTAAGCTTGACATAACAAAGGGGTTGAATACTTATTGACTCAGGCTTTAAAAAAATGTTTTTACAGTGTCAAACATTTTCTCAAAAAAATCACACTTTGACACTAAGGGGTAGGGGTATTGTGTAGATCAGTGACACAAAATCTCAATTTAATCCATTTTAAATTCAGGCAGTAATGCAACAAAATGTAGAAAAAGTAAAGGTGAATAATGTACAGCACAATACAGCACATTATACAGCACATTATACAGCACACACTGTACAGGACAGGAAAGCATAGGATGTCCATATTCACATAACCTGGCTTATCTTCAGAGGTCCTCTCAGAAACTAATTTCAAGGACTTGCAGTATACTGTATTGAAAAGTGTATGTTTTCCAGCTGTATCAAAGACTCAAATTACATGAAGTAACAGTACGGTTATGAGTGACTGAGTCTGCATCCCAAATGGCCCTATTCGGGGCACTGTGGGTCCTGGTCAAAAGTATAGTGCACACAAAGCACTACACAGGGAACAGAGTGCCGTTTGGGACACAGACTGACTGTTGCCAATGCCAATGGATGGTTTCTCAAAGCTAGGTAATGATGACAGGTCTATTTTGGGAAGGCAGGATGTAGAGCAGTGTAGAGATATATGGGTTGGCTCTGGGGGGTTATAGATGAAACGACTAGGGGGCTGAGATAGCAATGGGATTCTTACTGTCTCTCTACACCCCTGCCTTATCAAACAGAGCCTAAATGCCATACCGTAAAAGGTATGCATCCTCTATCTGCACCCTTCATCAAGCCTGGTCCTTACTCACTGTGCCTGACATACATCTTTTTGAGGATCGAAGAAGACTACAACTTCAAAAACAGTACACACAAACACATAACTGCACACACAAAGAAAGCACATCTTGGCAAAGCTATTTATGGGTAAGTAAGCAATCTCAAAACCTTTGTGGTATGAAAGCAATAATAAGAGACCAATCATTCACACAATGGCTGCTCAATAAAGGACCATATCATCCATTTCACCAAGAATAACCAGCCAATAATCACAAGCAGCAAGTTGCTTATTCACACTGACTAAAGTATGTGTTTTAAAGAACATCCACAATGACCCAGGGGTGTTTTGTCCAGTTCCGGGGAGAGGAGAGGAGAGGAGAGGAGAGGAGAGGAGAGGAAAGGAGAGGAGAGGAGAGGAGAGGAGAGGAGAGGAGAGGAGAGCAGAGGAGAGGAGAGGAGAGGAGAGGAGAGGAGAGGAGAGGAGAGGAGGAGAGGAGAGGAGAGGAGAGGAGAGGAGAGGAGAGGAGAGGAGAGGAGAGGAGAGGAGAGGAGAGGAGAGGAGAGGAAAGGAGAAGAGAGGAGAGGAAAGGAGAGGAGAGGAGAGAAGAGGAGAGGAGAGGAGAGGAGAGGAAAGGAGAGGAGAGGAAAGGAGAGGAGAGGAGAGGAGAGGAGAGGAGAGGAGAGGAGAGGAGAGGAGAGGAGAGGGAGAGGAGAGGAGGAGAGGAGAGGAGAGGAGAGGGAGGAGAGGAGGAGAGGAGAGGAGAGGAGAGGAGAGAGAGAAGAGGAGAAGGGAGGAGAGGAGAGCAGAGGAGAGGAGAGGAGAGGAAAGGAGAGGAGAGGAGAGGAGAGGAGAGGAGAGGAGAGGAGAGGAGAGGAGAGGAGAGGAGAGGAGAGGAGAGGAGAGGAGAGGAGAGGAGAGGAGAGGAGAGGAGAGGAGAGGAGAGGAGAGGAGGCATTGAGCATGCAGCTGCCCCTGTGTGGCCTTCATGTGTCCCAGTCAACCAGAAGGGAAAAGGGACCCAATTAAAACTAGGCAGGGAGGGACAACCAGCCACCCCTAGGTTGTGTCCCAAATTGTACACTTCGTATGAACAGAGTCCTATCAGCCATTGTCAAAAGTAGTACACTATAGGCAATAGGTTACAATTTGGGAGGTAGACCTGGTCAGTACTACTTCAGACAGTCCCCAAATTAGAGGTAGAGGTAGACCAAAGTTTCAGAACAGAAGCAGTCTATATGCAAATAGGGCTGTCGGAGTTTGTCGTATGACATGGGTCTGCCTGTCAGAGACAGCAGAGACAGGAGCGCAGTTAAGTGGGAGACAAAATATCTAAAAAGTATATTTTTGTGGTCGACCTCCAGCAGTCACCAGCAGCGTGAGGCAGTGTCTCAAAAAGTTGTTATTAAAACCCATCGGATTGTGATTCAGCTCAATGTGCCGAGAGGGAGGTAGGGAGGTAGGGGGGTAGGGGTAGGGAGGTAGGGGGTAGGGGGTAGGGAGGTAGGGAGGTAGGGAGGTAGGGAGGTAGGGGGGAGGGTAGGGAGGTAGGGAGGTAGGGGGTAGGGAGGTAGGGGGGGTAGGGAGGTAGGGGGGTAGGGGGTAGGGAGGTAGGGGGTAGGGGGTAGGGAGGTAGGGGGTAGGGGGTAGGGAGGTAGGGGGTAGGGGGTAGGGAGGTAGGGGGGGGTAGGGGGTAGGGGTAGGGGGTAGGGGGTAGGGGGTAGGGGGTAGGGGGTAGGGGGTAGGGGGTAGGGAGGTAGGGGGTAGGGAGGTAGGGGGTAGGGGGGTAGGGAGGTAGGGGGTAGGGAGGTAGGGGGCAGGGGGTAGGGAGGTAGGGAGGTAGGGGTAGGGGGTAGGGGGTAGGGAGGTAGGGGGTAGGGGGTAGGGGGTAGGGGGTAGGGGGTAGGGGGTAGGGGGTAGGGAGGTAGGGGGTAGGGGGTAGGGGGTAGGGGGTAGGGAGGTAGGGAGGTAGGGGGTAGGGGGTAGGGAGGTAGGGAGGTAGGGGGTAGGGAGGTAGGGAGGTAGGGAGGTAGGGGGTAGGGGGTAGGGAGGTAGGGGGTAGGGGTAGGGAGGTAGGGGGTAGGGAGGAGGGGGTAGGGAGGTAGGGGGTAGGGGGTAGGGAGGTAGGGAGGTAGGGGGTAGGGGGTAGGGAGGTAGGGAGGTAGGGGGGTAGGGAGGTAGGGGGTAGGGGGTAGGGAGGTAGGGGGTAGGGAGGGAGGGGGTAGGGAGTAACAACTAATAGGCTACAACAACTAGTAGGCTGCTACTGAATAATCGGAATGGTGTTTTTGTAACTTTAGGACAGGAAGAAAGCACATGCAGCCTCAATAAGCCTAGCTAGTTAGCTAGCTAACTTAGCTAGCCTAGCTAACTAGTTTCTCTCGGTTTGATGCAGTCTAGAAAGGTACTACGTAATTATATTGGATGTTAAATAACCTAGCTATGACAAGCTAGAAGTTAGTCTACTAGTGCGAGTAGGCTTAATATGTTTGGTTAATGTCTCTCTGGCTGTGTTTACACAGGAAGACAAATTCTGCTATTTTTTTTTCTCAATGATTGGTCTTTTGACCAATCAGATCAGCTCTGAAAAAGATCTTAAGTGAAAAGATCTGGTGTGATTGGTCAAAAGACCAATTAGTGGAAAAAATATCAGAATTGGGCTGCCTTTGTAAACGTAGCCTGTCATTCCCTCCCGTCTCCTTGTGCCCGTGTCACTTGCTCTCAGTACATAAACGCAAGGCCCCTCCTCTGCTTACTAGAGCATCTCTCCCTCGTGCTTTATTAGCTCTGATTACTAAAGTAGCTTACAAATGGACTTTTCTGCTGGTTCCCTCACTCAGATTGGACCGGGTCTGGATCCGATCAGGTTTAAATGGAACGGGTCTAGTTTTTCTCGGGTCCGTTCGAAACGGGTCTCTAAATTTTAAAATGTATTTATGCATATCGGTTCCGGATGGGAACGCCCCAGGTCCATTTCGGAACGTGTCCAACCTTTTGGACCTGTGACGACCTCTAGAGGCCCAATATAACTATCTTGTCACAACATACAATGCCAGGAACATTGTGAAGGATGTCACAACATACAATGCCAGGAACATTGTGAAGGATGTCACAACATACAATGCCAGGAACATTGTGAAGGATGTCACAACATACAATGCCAGGAACAATGTAAATTATGTCACAACATACAGTGCCTGGAAACATAGTGAATTATATCACAGAAGACAATGCCAGGAACATTGTGAATGCTGTCACAACAACAACGGCAGGAACATTGTGAATGCGGTCACAACAGACAATGCAAGGAACATTGTGAATGCTGTCACAACAGACAATGCCAGGAACACTGCGAATGCTGTCACAACAGACAATGCCAGGAACATTGTGAATGCTGTCACAGAAGCTGGCCTTGGGCTACAAATAGGGTGCCAAAAAACAAAAAATAAAGTAACTGTTGGCATTTAATTTACAGTTGAAGTCGGAAGTTTACATACACCTTAGCCAAATACAATTCAACTCAGTTTTTCACAATTCCTGATATTTAATCCTAGTAAAAATACCCTGTCGTAGGTCAATTAGAATCACCACTTTATTTTAAGAATGTGAAGGTCGAATGTTCCATGGTAGCCTTTCACAAGCTTCCCACTATAAGTTGGGTGAATTTTGGCCCATTCTTCCTGACAGAGCTGGTGTAACTGAGTCAGGTTTGTAGTCCTCCTTGCTCGCACACACGATTTCAGTTCTGCCCACAAATGTTCGATAGGATTTAGGTCAGGGCTTTGTGATGGCCACTCAAATACCTTGACTTTGTTGTCCTTAACCTCTCTGGGATATGTGGGACGCTCTACTTTCCGGCTACCGGATAAAGCACTAAATAAACATCAGTTAGTGCTAAATACGGCTGCTAGAATCCTGACTAGAACCAAAAAATTTGATCATATTACTCCAGTGCTAGCCTCCCTACACTGGCTTCCTGTCAAGGCAAGGGCTGATTTCAAGGTTTTACTGCTAACCTACAAAGCATTACATGGGCTTGCTCCTACCTATCTCTTTGATTTATGTCCTGCCGTACATACCTACACGTACGCTACGGTCACAAGACGCAGGCCTCCTAATTGTCCCTAGAATTTCTAAGCAAACAGCTGGAGGCAGGGCTTTCTCCTATAGAGCTCCATTTTTATGGAATGGTCTGCCTACCCATGTAAGAGACGCAAACTCAGTCTCAACCTTTAAGTCTTTACTGAAGACTCATCTCTTCAGTGGGTCAAATGATTGAGTGTAGTCTGGCCCAGGAGTGGGAAGTTGAACGGAAAGGCTCTGGAGCAACAAACCGCCCTTGCTGTCTCTACCTGGCAGGTTCCCCTCTTTCCACTGGGATTCTCTGCCTCTAACCCTATTACAGGGGCTGAGTCACTGACTTACTGGGGCTCTTTCATACCGTCCCTAGGAGGGGTGCGTCACTTGAGTGGATTGAGTCACTGATGTGATCTTCCTGTCTGGGTTGGCTCCCCCCCTTGGGTTGTGCCGTGGTGGAGATCTTTGTGGGCTATACTTGGCCTTGTCTCAGGATGGTAAGTTGGTGGTTGAAGATATCCCTCTAGTGGTGTGGGGGCTGTGCTTTGGAAAAGTGGGTGGGGTTATATCCTTCCTGTTTGGCCCTGTACGGGGGTGTCCTCGGATGGGGCCACTGTGTCTCCTGACCCCTCCTGTCTCAGCCTCCAGTATTTATGCTGCAGTAGTTTATGTGTCGGGGGCAAGGGTCAGTTTGTTATATCTGGAGTACTTCTCCTGTCCTATTCGGTGTCCTGTGTGAATTTAAGTGTGCTCTCTCTAATTCTCTCTTTCTTTCTCTCTCTCGGAGGACCTGAGCCTTAGGACCATGCCTCAGGACTACCTGACATGATGACTCCCTGCTGTCCCCAGGCCACCTGGTCGTGCTGCTGCTCCAGTTTCAACTGTTCTGCCTTATTATTATTTGACCATGTTGGTCATTTATGAACATTTGAACATCTTGGCCATGTTCTGTTATAATCTCCACCCGGCACAGCCAGAAGAGGACTGGCCACCCCATATAGCCTGGTTCCTCTCTAGGTTTCTTCCTAGGTTTTGGCCTTTCTAGGGAGTTTTTCCTAGCCACCGTGCTTCTACACCTGCATTGCTTGCTGTTTGGGG
>NC_056429.1:86730606-86743800 GCF_018296145.1 Oncorhynchus tshawytscha | reverse complement strand
CAGTCTGTTTAAACTAATAACACACAAACAATTATACGTTTTCATGTCTTTATTGAACACACCGTGTAAACAGTCACAGTGCAGGGTGGAAAAAATATGTGAACTCTTGGATTTAATAACCAACTGACCCTCCTTTGGCAGCAATAACATTAACCAAACGTTTTCTGTAGTTGCGGATCAGACCTGCACAAAGGTCAGATGGAATTTTGGACCGTTACTCTTTACAAAACTGTTTCAGTTCAGCAATATCCTTGGAATGTCTGGTGAGAACTGCTCTCTTGAGGTCATGCCACAGCATCTCAATCGGGTTGAGGTCAGGACTCTGACTGGGCCACTCCTGAATGAATATTTTCTTCTGTTGAAGCCATTCTGTTGTTGATTTACTTCTGTGTTTGGATTGTTGTCCTGTTGCATCACACAACTTCTGTTGAGCTTCAATTGGCGGACAGATAGCCTAACATTCTCCTGCAAAATGTCTTAATAAACTTGGGAATTCATTTTTCAGTCAAAGATAGCAAGCTCTCCAGGCCCTGAGGCAGCAAAGCAGCCCCAAACCATGATGCTCCCTACAACATGCTTTACAGTTGGGATCAGTTTTTGATGTTGGTGTGCTGTGCCTTTTATTTGCTACTGTAAATGAAGGTAAGAAAATTTGACTTGGCTTTGGCAGAATATCTCTGTGTAGATTAATGCTTGATAAACACATAAGCAAACACACACACATGCACACACACACACACACACACACACACACACACACAGACACACACACACGCACAGAGAGAGTGAGCTCTAACTACACAGCCAAGAGGCAGAGTGAAAAAAGGCCAAAGAAACCTCTCTTTTGTTGAATCAGTCAAAAGCTCCACAAACAGATGCAGTAGCCATACACATGTTACCATTATTTAACTAGGCAAGTCCGTTCAGAACAAATTATTATTTACAATGAAAGCCTAACAGATTAACTGCCTTGTTCAGGGGCAGAAGGACAGCTCATGGATTTGATCCAGCAACCTTTCAGTTACTGGCCCAAAGCTCTAACCACTAGCCTACCTGCTGCATGTCATTCTTCACGTTAATGAATATCCAATCTCCATAGGGGCTGGCTGACATTCTTTCCATACTACACAATGTAATACTAATAGCAAGGGTATGGTAACAGTGTACGTGTTCTCTATATAGGGCCTAAGGCCACAGGGTGCCCGGGTAGCCTAGTGGTTAGAGAGTTGGGCTACTAACCGGAAGGTTGCAAGTTCAAACTCCTGAGCTGACAAGGTACAAATCTGTCATTCTGCCCCTGAACAGGCAGTTAACCCACTGTTCCTAGGCTGTCATTGAAAATAAGAATTTGTTCTTAACTCACTTGCCTAGTTAAATAAAATAAATAAACTGGTCAGGGAATAGGGTGTCATTTGGGATGCAGCCAGTGAGCTTCTGAGAAGGTTTCTCTTTCTGTGGACTCTATTAGTCATCCTGATGAATTAAGATTCAGAGCACTAGTAAGATCAACAGGCCCCTGCAGTCACTTTAATACAGTATAAGGCACTTCCTCTCCAGTAATGATTCCATATACTCCTCCTTTATACTTCCTGTAATTGGAGAGTGCTACTGAGAGAGAGAGAGAGAGAGAGAGAGAGAGAGAGAGAGAGAGAGAGAGAATGAAGCAGGAGGGCTGTGCAGGGGAAGAGACAGCAGGTGGTGTGGTTTTCTGCAATATAAATCAATCTGTGTGTGTGTGTGTGTATATGTGTGTGTGTATCATAATGAGCGCACCATGCTTGGTTATAGTGAGTGAGTAGTGTGTATTGTGGGTAAACGTGCTCAGAATAGTGTGGTGGCTGTGTGGATGACTAAATGTAGTGTGTGGCAGTGTGGATCACTAACTGTAGTGTGTATGCTGTGTGGCAGTGTGGATCACTAACTGTAGTGCGTATGCTGTGTGGCAGTGTGGATCACTAACTGTAGTGTGTATGCTGTGTGGCAGTGTGGATCACTAACTATAGTGTGTATGCTGTGTGGCAGTGTGGATCAGAAATATAAATAGATCATAAATATATACTCTGAGGCGCTGCTCTAGGCCACAGACAGCCCTCCGCGTGTTGGGCAGGCAGGCAGGGCCATGGGGATGGAGAGGCAGGAAAAAGGGACCATGTTCTCCAGGGATGTCCACGAGGCAAACAGAGATGAAACTAGATCTGTGTTTTTTTACAGCATCAGAGCTTCAAGGTTGTTTTTTACTTCAGCATGTGTGTTTTTTCCAAGGCTGAGCTTTTGTGTTAGACTAAAACTTGGGCAATTTCCTTCGAGAGTTACAGAGAGTCTGTAGAACATGACCAGGAGGTTAAGCTGACCTGCTCCCTCGAATATTTAACAACCTTGCTGCTGGCTGGTGCCAGTTACACCTCCTTTCACTTCTTCTCTTGCTCACTCCTCAACAGTCAATCTCATATCAGCAGAACAAGGACGCTTGTGATCACACCAAAGGCCACAAGGCTTTGAAACAGAACAACAAAAATCAACAAAATGAGGATAATGTTCCCTTTTCAAACTGCAGTTTGCAGAACCATCCTTGACTGGATGACTCCTCTAGGTCTCTGGCTGCCTCATACAGTGGATTGCGAAAGTTTTAACCCCCTTGGCATTTTTCAAATTTTGTTGCCTTACAACCTGGAATTAACATGGATTTTGGGGGGGTTTGTATCATGTGATTTACACAACATCCATACCACTTTGAAAAATATAAATATTTTTTATTGTGAAAAAGCAAGAAATAAGATTAAAAGAAAATGAAAACTTGAGCGTGCAAAACTATTCACCCCCCCCCAAGGCATTACTTTGTAGAGCCAGCTTTTGCAGCAAATCCATCTGCAAGTATCTTGGGGTATGTCTCTATAAACTTGGCACATCGAGCCAGTGGGATTTTTGCCCATTCTTCAAGGAAAAACTGCTCCAGCTCCGTCAAGTTGGATGGGTTTCGCTGGGGTACAGCAATCTTTAAGTCATACCAAAGATTCTCAATTGGACTGAGGTTGGGATTTGACTAGGACATTCTAAGAGATTTAAATGTTTCCCCTTAAACCACTCGAGTGTTGCTTTAGCAGTATGCTTGGGATCATTGTCCTGCTGGAAGGTGAACCTCCTGCCCAGTCTCAAATCTCTGGAAGACTGAAACAGGTTTCCCTCAAGAATTTCCCTGTATTTAGCACCATCCACCATTCCTTCAATTCTGACCAGTCCCTGCCGAAGAAAAACATCCCCACAGGATGGTGTTCTTGGGGATGTTATGGGGTCATGTGAGGTGTTGGGTTTGCACCAGACATAGCTTTTTCCTTGATGGCCAAAAAGCTACATTTTTTGTCTCATCTGACCAGAGAACCTTCTTCATATGTTTGGGGAGTCTCCCACATGCCTTTTGTTTGGTGAACACCAAACTTGTTTACTTATTTTTTTCTTTAAGAAATGGTTTTTATGGCCACTCTTCCGTGAAGCCCAGCTCTGTGGAGTGTACGGCTTAAAGTGGTCCTATGGACAGATACTCCAATCTCCAATGTAGAGCTTTGCAGCTCCTTCGGGGTTATCTTTGGTCTCTTTGATGCCTCTCTGATTAATGCCATCCTTGCCTGGTCTGAGTTTTGCTGGGCAGCCCTCTCTTGGCAGGTTTGTTGTGGTGCCATATTCTTTTCATTTTTTTAATAATGGATTTAAATGGTGCTCCGTGTGATGTTCAATAAAATGCAAATTAATTACTTAAAAATCATACAATGTGATTTTCTGGATTTTTGTTTTAGATTCCGTCTCTCACAGTTGAAGTGTACCTATGATAAAAATTACAGACCTCTACATGCTTTGTAAGTAGGAAAACCTGCAAAAGTGTATCAAAAGTGTATCAGCAGTGTATCAAATACTTGTTCTCCCCACTGTATGCACACACCACATTTCCGGTGTTTTTTTCTCAATTTTTAAATTTTTTAAATATGTTATTTTTTTCATTTCACTTCACCAATTTGGAATATTTTGTGTATGTCCATTACATGAAATCCAAATAAAAATCCATTTCAATTGCAGGTTGTAATATAACAAAATAGGAAAAACACCAAAGGAGATGAACACTTTTGAAAGGCACTGTACAATCAGAAAGTGGCCTGCATTTGGAGAGAGAGAGCATAGGAAATATGTCACGAGGCTTAGCTAGCCATGCTTACCATTCAATGCTCACATACTTAGACCAAACTAAATCAAACTTCAACTTTCAAGTGCCAAGGGTCAAGGATAGCATCCAAATTGTCAGTCATGGCGATCTAAAAATGACCCCCATTCTAAACATCCCCAGCATTCCGTGCAGGCCGGAAGACTGAGAGACAAAGGGAGAAGCTGTGCTATCGTAAATACAGTATTTTATGCATTCTAAATTACCGCCCATTTGGAAATGGAAAATGCAATAAATATTTACTCTGAGCTGCGCTTCGGTAGGTTGGTGGTAGATGGAAGGCCGTGTTGCCAAACCGAGTCCTTTGTCCTTTGAAGAATGTCTCTGGTGGTCAATTGGAAACGTTGTAGTAACGTCGTTGTGTGATAGACGGGATACTCTGTCAGTTCCTTCCTAACCCTCGTTTGCAGCTGCTGTTGCTAACTCAACGACTAGGAGGTATCACTTCTGTAGTGAATAAGAGTTCAAAGTTCATACCATTCACAACTAAAGCTCACGCTGATGTTGGCTTCGTTCTGTAGTTATTATCTGAACCATTCTGACATCGGACTGTCATCCTCACATCCTCGGAACAGGAGGTTATATTGTCGTCAAGGCTTTATATAGGGAGGGAGAGGAGGGCATGCTAGAAAGGTTTTATAACCCATGTCCCTTCACAGGGGCAGGCCAACCTTATGAAAACCCAAATCTCTCATTTGGAAGCTAAAATTACATTTCATCTCTTCACCAATAATTTTATATTCAAACATTTAAATTGAACAACAATTCCATGCGAATCGATAACTACAATGTGCAGACTTTCCACTGTTGAGTTTATGTCATCTTATCATTGATGAGAATGTCTCAGATGACAACCGAACTGACATCATATTCATTAAGTACCACCGCATATGTTCAATTGGTCGGATTACCCGAATATAGTTCATTTCCCCCCACCTTCTGATGTTACCAGAATCTCTATGTTTACCAAGGGGTTTTCAAATTTCACATCAGTAGGGTAGAAAGAGAAAAAAGGGGGGAAGAGGTATTTATGACTGTCATAAACCTACTCCCAGGCCAACGTCATGACACCAAACATGACATTCCAATAAAGTCCTCCCCTGCTACTCTGAATTCTAAAATAGAACCTCGTTTAAGATGGCCCTCAACAGCAGGCGACCAGAGCCCATTGTGTCTACAAGGCCCAGTAAATGAGGACAAGATCAGAAATGGAGAGAAACTGTGAGAGACGGTATGCCGTAGCTATAAATGTCAGATCTGGCATAATATATGTGGTGAGCCAGGCTGGGGTGTGCTTTGTCACCCTGGTTTATTTAGGGAATTTATCATAGCTATGCTTATGCGAAGTAAGGTAGCATGCCATACGGGGCTTTCAGCTCGCTCCACGGGTCCATTCCTCTGAACACAAATCCAACAGCCAATGATTGGCAGGAAAGAACAATGTTTAGACAAGCCATCAACGTCGATTCCGTAGTGTAGCTTTCACGAGCTAACGAAACCATAATAACCCTCCCTCACTCACTTGTGTCTCCATGACATAAAGAGTGTAAAGAACACATGCAGACCAGCTTGTAGCTACACACTAGTTCATTATTATAGAAGAACATAAAGACCTCACTGCTGAATACTCCCTTCAGTTCATTATTATACAAGAACATAAAGAACTCACTGCTGAATGCTGAATACTCCCTCTAGTTCATTATTATAGAAGAACATAAAGAACTCACTGCTGAATACTCCCTCTAGTTCATTATTATAGAAGAACATAAAGACCTCACTGCTGAATACTCCCTCTTGTTCATTATTATAGAAGAACATAAAGAACTCACTGCTGATTACTCCCTCTAATTCATTATTATAGAAGAACATAAAGAACTCACTGCTGAATACTCCCTCTAGTTCATTATTATAGAAGAACATAAAGAACTCACTGCTGAATACTCCCTCTAGTTCATTATTATAGAATAACATAAAGAACTCACTGCTGAATACTCCCTTCAGTTCATTATTATACAAGAACATAAAGAACTCACTGCTGAATGCTGAATACTCCCTTCAGTTCATTATTATAGAAGAACATAAAGAACTCACTGCTGAATGCTGAATACTCCCTCTAGTTCATTATTATAGAAGAACATAAAGAACTCACTGCTGAATACTCCCTCTAGTTCATTATTATAGAAGAACATAAAGAACTCACTGCTGAATACTCCCTCTAGTTCATTATTATAGAAGAACATGAAGAACTCACTGTTGAATACTCCCTCTAGTTCATTATTATAGAAGAACATAAAGAACTCACTGCTGAATGCTGAATACTCCCTCTAGTTCATTATTATAGAAGAACATAAAGAACTCACTGCTGAATACTCCCTCTAGTTCATTATTATAGAAGAACATAAAGAACTCACTGCTGAATGCTGAATACTCCCTTTAGTTCATTATTATAGAAGAACATAAAGAACTCACTGCTGATTACTCCCTCAATTTCATTATTATAGAAGAACATAAATAACTCACTGCTGAATGCTGAATACTCCCTCTAGTTCATTATTATAGAAGAACATAAAGAACTCACTGCTGAATACTCCCTTCAGTTAATTATTATACAAGAACATAAAGAACTCACTGCTGAATGCTGAATACTCCCTCTAGTTCATTATTATAGAAGAACATAAAGACCTCACTGCTGAATACTCCCTTCAGTTCATTATTATACAAGAACATAAAGAACTCACTGCTGAATGCTGAATACTCCCTCTAGTTCATTATTATAGAAGAACATAAAGAACTCACTGCTGAATGCTGAATACTCCCTCTAGTTCATTATTATAGAAGAACATAAAGAACTCACTGCTGAATACTCCCTCTAGTTCATTATTATAGAAGAACATAAAGAACTCACTGCTGAATACTCCCTCTAGTTCATTATTATAGAAGAACATAAAGAACTTACTGCTGAATACTCCCTCTAGTTCATTATTTTAGAAGAACATAAAGAACTCACTGCTGAATACTCCCTCTAGTTCATTATTATAGAAGAACATAAAGAACTCACTGCTGAATACTCCCTTCAGTTCATTATTATACAAGAACATAAAGAACTCACTGCTGAATGCTGAATACTCCCTTCAGTTCATTATTATAGAAGAACATAAAGAACTCACTGCTGAATGCTGAATACTCCCTCTAGTTCATTATTATAGAAGAACATAAAAAAACACACTGCTGATTACTCCCTCTAGTTCATTATTATAGAAGAACATAAAGACCTCACTGCTGATTACTCCCTCTAGTTCATTATTATAGAAGAACATAAAGAACTCACTGCTGAATGCTGAATACTCCCTCTAGTTCATTATTATAGAAGAACATAAAAAACTCACTGCTGAATACTCCCTCTAGTTCATTATTATAGAAGAACATAAAGAACTCACTGCTGAATACTCCCTCTAGTTCATTATTATAGAAGAACATAAAGAACTCACTGCTGAATACTCCCTCTAGTTCATTATGATAGAAGAACATAAAGAACTCACTGCTGATTACTCCCTCTAGTTCATTATTATAGAAGAACATAAAGAACTCACTGCTGATTACTCCCTCTAGTTCATTATTATAGAAGAACATAAAGAACTCACTGCTGAATGCTGAATACTCCCTCTAGTTCATTATTATAGAAGAACATAAAGAACTCACTGCTGAATACTCCCTCTAGTTCATTATTATAGAAGAACATAAAGAACTCACTGCTGATTACTCCCTCTAGTTCATTATTATAGAAGAACATAAAGAACTCACTGCTGATTACTCCCTCTAGTTCATTATTATAGAAGAACATAAAGAACTCACTGCTGATTACTCCCTCTAGTTCATTATTATAGAAGAACATAAAGAACTCACTGCTGAATACTCCCTCTAGTTCATTATTATAGAAGAACATAAAGAACCCACTGCTGAATGCTGAATACTCCCTCTAGTTCATTATTATACAAGAACATAAAGAACTCACTGCTGATTACTCCCTCTAGTTCATTATTATAGAAGAACATAAAGAACTCACTGCTGATTACTCCCTCTAGTTCATTATTATAGAAGAACATAAAGAACTCACTGCTGAATACTCCCTCTAGTTCATTATTATAGAAGAACATAAAGAACTCACTGCTGAATGCTGAATACTCCCTCTAGTTCATTATTATAGAAGAACATAAAGAACTCACTGCTGAATACTCCCTCTAGTTCATTATTATAGAAGAACATAAAGAATTCACTGCTGAATACTCCCTCTAGTTCATTATTATAGAAGAACATAAAGAACTCACTGCTGAATACTCCCTCTAGTTCATTATGATAGAAGAACATAAAGAACTCACTGCTGATTACTCCCTCTAGTTCATTATTATAGAAGAACATAAAGAACTCACTGCTGATTACTCCCTCTAGTTCATTATTATAGAAGAACATAAAGAACTCACTGCTGAATGCTGAATACTCCCTCTAGTTCATTATTATAGAAGAACATAAAGAACTCACTGCTGAATACTCCCTCTAGTTCATTATTATAGAAGAACATAAAGAACTCACTGCTGATTACTCCCTCTAGTTCATTATTATAGAAGAACATAAAGAACTCACTGCTGATTACTCCCTCTAGTTCATTATTATAGAAGAACATAAAGAACTCACTGCTGAATACTCCCTCTAGTTCATTATTATAGAAGAACATAAAGAACTCACTGCTGAATACTCCCTCTAGTTCATTATTATACAAGAACATAAAGAACTCACTGCTGAATGCTGAATACTCCGTCTAGTTCATTATTATAGAAGAACATAAAGAACTCACTGCTGATTACTCCCTCTAGTTCATTATTATACAAGAACACAAAGAACTCACTGCTGAATGCTGAATACTCCCTCTAGTTCATTATTATAGAAGAACATAAAGACCTCACTGCTGAATACTCCCTTCAGTTCATTATTATACAAGAACATAAAGAACTCACTGCTGAATGCTGAATACTCCCTCTAGTTCATTATTATAGAAGAACATAAAGAACTCACTGCTGAATACTCCCTCTAGTTCATTATTATAGAAGAACATAAAGAACTCACTGCTGATTACTCCCTCTTGTTCATTATTATAGAAGAACATAAAGAACTCACTGCTGAATACTCCCTCTAGTTCATTATTATAGAAGAACATAAAGAACTCACTGCTGAATACTCCCTCTAGTTCATTATTATACAAGAACATAAAGAACTCACTGCTGAATACTCCCTCTAGTTCATTATTATAGAAGAACATAATAACCTCACACTCAACGTCAACAAAACTAAGGAGATGATTGTGGACTTCAGGAAACAGCAGAGGGAACACCCCCCCATCCACATCGATGGAACAGTAGTTCAAGTTTTAAGTTCCTAGCAGAACATCACAGACAAACTGAATTCTCACACAGACAGCATCGTGAGGCGCATAGCGCCTCTTCCCTCAGGAGGCTAGTTCGGCTTGTCACCAAAAGAACAAACTTCTAAGATGAACGAGAGCATCCTGGCGGGCTGTATCACCGCCTGGTATACTGCACCACCCTCTAGTTCAGAGGGTTAGGTCTACAACGCATCACCGGGGGCAAACTAAGTGCCCTCCAGGACACCTACACCACCCGATGCTACAGGAAGGCCATAAAGATCATCAAGGACATCAACCATAGAGCCACTGCCTGTTCACCCCGCTGCCATCCAGAAGGCGAGGTCAGTACAGGTGCATCAAAGCTGGGACCGAGAGACTGAAAAACAGCTTCTATCTCAAGGCCATCAGACTGTTAAACAGCCACCACTAACATTGAACTCACTGTCAATGACACTGACTCCCTCAGCCACTTTAATCATGGGAATTGATGGGAAATGATGTAAATATATCACTAGCCACTTTAAACAATGCTACCTTATATAAGTTCATTGTTCATCTCATATGCAACGTTGATAACACTATATCATCACTGCATCCTGAATACTTGCCACTTTAACTATGCCACTTGGTTTACATACTTATCTCATATGTATATACTGTACTCAATATCATCTACTGTATCTTGCCTATGCTGCTCTGTACCATCACTCATTCATATATCCTTATGTACATATTCTTTATCCCCTTACACTGTGTATGACAGTAGTTTTTTTTGGAATTGTTAGTTAGATTACTTGCTCGTTATTACTGCATTGTCGGAACTAGAAGCACAAGCATTTCGCTACACTCGCATTAACATCTGCTAACCATGTGTATGTGACAAATAAAATTTGATTTGATTTGGATTTGACATAAAGAACTCACTGCTGAATACTCCCTCTAGTTCATTATTATAGAAGAACATAAAGAACTCACTGCTGATTACTCCCTCTAGTTCATTATTATAGAAGAACATAAAGAACTCACTGCTGATTACTCCCTCTAGTTCATTATTATAGAAGAACATGAAGAACTCACTGCTGAATACTCCCTCTAGGTCATTGTGTTCTTCAATGTTGCATACTGATGTTTGACATGACAGTGGATATGCAGAGTACTGGACCTCCTCTAGTGCATCTTTTCTATAGATCTTTAATGCAGGTCATTAGTATACTTCAGTCCACTCTAATGCATACTCTTCTGCTCTGCCTCTGTTGAAAGGCCATTTTACTTAGACTGATCACTAAAATGTGGGTGACGGCGGATACAAACACAAACACACATTAAAACGGACAGGGCTGTCCGTCCAGAGTCAGGTCGCTCTGCTCTGCTCGCCTCCTAATGTCCTTTAATCATTGGAGGGAAAGGGCCCGGGTCACTGTGCTCTCAACTAGCAGTGATGCACTCAGAGACAGTATGAGGAGTGTCCAATTAATTCCTGTGGGTCTTGACCCCTGAATCAATAATGAAAGTTTGGCCGGGCAGGCAATGCTGCCAGAGCTGAATAGACAGAGCACAGCACTGGCATCTATAGCCACACCATCTCCCTCTACATACAGTATGCACATACACACACACTCTCTCTCTCTCTCTCTCTCTCTCTCTCTCTCCCACTACCTCTCACACGCACACAAACACACAATCCCAGAACACACACACACACACTCTCTCTCTCTCTCTCTCTCTCTCTCTCACACTCACACTCACACACACAAAGTGTGAAAAGTGACAGTGTCAAGATTGTTAATCCCATGATGCATAAAGTATCAATTCTCAGTAAATGTCAGAGGGAGCGGATCTGCCCTCAAAAATGATGGATATAGCTCTACTTGCAATATCTCAGTATCCCTGTTTGTTTAATTCTAGAGTGAATCCCAAATGACACCCTATTCCATTTATATTGCACTACTTTTGACAAGAGCTGGCGAAAAGTAGTGCACTATATAGGGACTAGGGTGTCATTTGGACTGCAAATCCAGTCTCCTCTTCATTGTATTTTACAGTGGTACAATGATGCTGAGGGCTTAGACTACATCTCCAGAGGTAAAGCAGCTCATCCCCTACAGCAGCAGCAATACCTGCATCCCAATTACCTTACCATACTGCTCCACTGGCTTCTGCAGACACAAGCAGGGGAGGGTGAGGGTAGAGGTGAAGAGGAAGGAGGAGGAAAGGAGGGATGGGGGGGTTCAACCAGAGGATACTATCTCTGCTTCTGGATACTCCCTCTCTCTCTCTTTAACTATCTCTCTCACCTGTTCTATTCAAACAGTAATCTGGCTCAAACTTTATATAGTGCATTATGGAGGTATGAAAAAAACATTCTAAATGCACACTTTAAAGGAATTTAAAGCCTTCATGACCGTTTTAATAAATTTCCAGTAACAATATTAATGTACACTGAGTGTACCAAACATTAGGAACACCTTCCTAATATTGAGTTGCACCCACTTTTGCCCTCAGAACAGACTCAAATAGTCGGGGCATAGAGTCTACAAGGTGTCCAAAGTTGGCTGGATGTTCTTTGGGTGGTGGACCATTCTTGATACACAAAGGAAACTGTTGAGTGTGAAAAACCCAGCAGCATTGCAGTTCTTGGCACACTCAAATGAGTGTGTCTGGCACCTACTGCCATACCCCGTTCAAAGGCACTTGAAGAGAGAATGGACACACATACATAGTTAAACTCACAATAACCCCTGATTATTGAGAGTATTGTCAGCACTGTAATTCCAGGCTTTTCCCCCAATGATTATGACTCTGAATTGTTGCCGTTTTTATAGTCAAGTCAAGTAAAAATGTGTTTGTCACATGCGCTGAATAAAACAAGTGTAGACCTTATTGTGTAATGCTTACTTACAAGTCCTTAACCAACAATGCAGTTCAATAAATAGAGTTACGAAAATATTTACTAAATAAACTGAAGTATAAAATAAAAAGTAACACAATAAAATAACAATAACGGGGCTATATACAGGGGATACCGATACCGAGTCAATCTGCGGGGGCACCAGTTAGTCCAGGTCATTTGTACATGTAGGTAGGAGTAAAGTGACTATGCATAGATAATAAACAGAGAGTAGCAGCAGTGTAAAAACAAAAAGGGGGTGGGGGGGTCAATGTAAATAATCCTGGTGGACATTTAAATCTTTTCGTCTTGCCCGTTCACCCTCTGAATGGTACACATAACATAATCATGACTCAATTGTCTCAAGGCTTAAAAATCCTTATTTAACCTGTCCCCTCCCCTTCATCTACACCGATTGAAGTGGATTTAAAACAGGTAACCTCAATAAGGGATCATAGCTTCACCTGGTCAGTCTATGTCCTAGAAAGAGCAGGTGTTCCTAATGATTTGTGCACTCAGTGTATGTGTGCAGGGTAGGGGTGCTGGTGGGGGACACCTGATACATAATGATTATACATTAGCCTACCCCCTTTCTCTCTTTACCTCCTTATGAAAATGCTGGGCAGTGGGTACTCGCATCCACCGCCTCTGTGGATCAGTTCCAGGCTAAATAACTATGAAGAA
>NC_056429.1:86690606-86718106 GCF_018296145.1 Oncorhynchus tshawytscha | reverse complement strand
GGTCTGAATACTTTCCAAATACCATGACACTGCAAGTCCTCTTTAAGTCTAAAGAATGAGGCTGTTCCCCCCCAGGGGAATCAGGTCAATACAATGTTTTCTAATACCATGACACTGCAAGTCCTCTTTAAGTCTAAAGAATGAGGCTGTCCCCCCCCCCCAGGGGAATCAGGTCAATACAATGTTTTATAATACCATGACACTGCAAGTCCTCTTTATGTCTAAAGAATGAGGCTGCCCCCCCCCCAGGGGAATCAGGTCAATACAATGTTTTGGTGATGAATTCCAAGGAAGCCACCACGGGCACAACACACCATGGTACTGACCTCCGTTGTATCTCCGAAGGCTCCCTATTCTGCGGTTGTCTCTCTCTATCTCATCCAGAAAATGGGAGTCCTTGCCAGGAAGTTAATAATAAGGTAATGTCAGTGAAAACAAAGATGGAGTGTATTGCTGCCCACCCCAGGGGTACTCCACCATCCATTTGATGCTTTTTCAACTTATTTACAGAGCCTTGCCTCCCCTCAGGAAGAGGGTGATTTTCTAAAATCCCCAGTAGTAGCTTTTGCGCTGGAGCTGTTTCGAGCTCAGATTTTCACAGAGTCAAACTGTTTTCTTATTTTTCTAGCTTACTTGCCAAATGGCACCCTGTTCCCTATATAGTGCACTTTGAGTCCTGGTCATAAGTAGTGCACTAAATAGGGAATAGGGTGCCATTTTGGACATATCCCTTGTTTCCATCTCTTTTCCTCTTTTCCTTTCAGATGCCCACTGCAGTAGCTATATGCCACATCTACCTGGTGTTAACTCCTGGTGTGGATGAGCTGCGACTAGCTGTGATTACTTATGGCTGCATGGTCCACTTGTCTCATTCATTCTAATATCAGACCATACCCTACATTACTCATCTCATATGTATATACTGTACTCGATACCATCTACTGCATCTTGCCTATGCCGTTCTGTACCATCACTCATTCATATATCTTTATGTACATATTCTTTATCCCTTTACACTTGTGTGTATAAGGTAGTAGTTTTGGAATTGTTAGGTTAGATTACTCGTTGGTTATTACTGCATTGTCGGAACTAGAAGCACAAGCATTTCGCTACGCTCGCATTAACATCTGCTAACCATGTGTATGTGACAAATACATTTTATTTTATTTTGATTTGATTTGGTGTGTGTCCCTAAGCACCTTGTTCATTCAGCACACACATACAGTGCATTTGAAAAGTATTCAGACCACATGACTTTTTCCACATTTTGTTACATTACAGCCTTATTCTAAAATTGATTAAATCACTGTTCCCCTAATCAATCAACACACAATAATCAATCAATCAACACACAATATCCTATAATGACAAATTTATAAAAAATAAAACAGAAATCCCTTATTTACATAAGTATTCAGACCCGAAATTGAGCTCAGGTCCATCCTGTTATCATTGATCATCTTTGATAGGTTTCTACAACTTGGAGTCCACTTGTGATAAATTCAATTGATTAGACATGATCTGGAAAGGCACACACCTGTCTATATAAGGTCCCACAGTTGACAGTGCATGTCAGAGCAAAAACCAAGCCATGAAGTCAAAGGATTTTTCTGTAGAGCTCCGAGACAGGATTTTGTCGAGGCACAGATTCGGGGAAGGGTACCAAAACATTTCTGCAGCTTTGAAGGTCCCCAAGAACACAGTGGCCTCCATCATTCTTAACAATACAAATACTTGGAACCAACAAGACTACTTCTAGAGCTGGTCACCTGGTCAAACTGAGCAATCGGGGAGAAGGGCCTTGGTCATGGAGGTGACCAAAAACCTGATGGTCACTCGGACAGAGCTCCAGAGTTCTTCTGTGGAGATGGGAGGTCCTTCCAGAAGGACAACCATGTCTGAAGCATTCCACCAATCAGGCCTTTATGGTACAGTGGCCAGACAGAAGCCACTCAGTAAAGGCACATGACATGAGAAACAAGATTCTCTGGTCTGATGAAACCAAGGTGGAACTCTTTGGCCTGAATGCCAAAGCGTCACGTCTGGATGAGACCTTGCACTATCCCTACTGTGAAGCATGGTGGTGGCAGCATCATGCTGTGGGGATGTTTTTCAGTGGCAGGGACTGGGAGACTAGTCAGGATTGAGGGAAAGATTTATGGAGCAAAGTACAGATAGATCTTTGATGAAAACCTGCTCCAAAGCACTCAGTACCTCAGACTGGGGCGAAGGTTCACCTTCAAACAGGACAACAACCCTAAACACACAGCCAAGGCAATGCAGGAGTGGCTTTGGGACAAGTCTCTGAATGTCCTTGAGTGGCCCAGCCAGAGCCCGGTCTCTGGAGAGACCTGAAAATAGCTGTGCAGCGACGCTCCCCATCCAACCTGACAGAGCTTGAGAGGATTGGCAGAGAAGAATGGGAGAATTCATGTACTAGTCTGTGGTGACCTAAATGCCAGAACCGGACAAGAACCTGACACCCTCAGCACACAGGGGGACAAACACCTGCCTGGAGGTGACAGCATTCCCTCCCCCATATGCCCCCCTAGGCACAACTATGACAACATAACCAACAAAAACGGGTCACAACTCCTGCAGCTCTGTCGCACGCTGGGTATGTACATAGTCAACGGTAGGCTTCGAGGGGACTCCTATGGTAGGTACACCTATAGCTCATCTCTTGGCAGTAGTACTGTAGACTACTTTATCACTGACCTCAACCCAGAGTCTCTCAGAGCGTTCACAGTCAGCCCACTGACACCCCTATCAGACCACAGCAAAATCACAGTCTACTTAAACAGAGCAATACTCAATCATGAGGCATCAAAGCCAAAGGAACTGAGTAACATTAAGAAATGCTATAGATGGAAGGAATGCAGTTTGGAAACCTACCAAAAACAATTAGGCAACAACAAATTCAATCCCTCTTAGACAATTTCCTGGGTAAAACGTTCCACTGTAATAGTGAAGGTGTAAACTTGGCAGTAGAAAATCTTAACAGTATATTTGACCTCTCAGCTTCCCTATCAAATCTAAAAATCTCAAATAGAAAACCGAAGAAAATTAACAATAATGACAAATGGTTTGATGAAGAATGCAAAAATCTAAGAAAGAAATTGAGAAACCTGTCCAACCAAAAACATAGAGACCCGGAAAACCTGAGTCTACGCCTTCACTATGGTGAATCACTAAAACAATACAGAAATACACTACGGAAAAAGAAGGAACAGCATGTCAGAAATCAGCTCAATGCAATTGAAGAATCCATAGACTCTAACCACTTCTGGGAAAATTGGAAAACACTAAACAAACAACAACACGAAGAATTATCTATCCAAAATGGAGATGTATGGGTAAACCACTTCTCCAATCTCTTTGGCTCTATAACAAAGAATAAAGAGCAAAAACATATACATGATCAAATACAGATCTTAGAATCAACTATTAAAGACTACCAGAACCCACTGGATTCTCCAATTACCTTGAACGAGTTACAGGACAAAATAAAAACCCTCCAACCCAAAAAGGCCTGTGGTGTTGATGGTATCCTCAATGAAATGATCAAATATACAGACAACAAATTCCAATTGGCTATACTAAAACTCTTTAACATCATACTTAGCTCTGGCATCTTCCCCAATATTTGGAACCAAGGACTGATCACCCCAATCCACAAAAGTGGAGACAAATTTGACCCCAATAACTACCGTGGAATATGTGTCAACAGTAACCTTGGGAAAATCCTCTGCATTATTATTAACAGCAGACTCGTACATTTCCTCAATGAAAACAATGTACTGAGCAAATGTCAAATTGGCTTTTTACCAAATTACCGTACAACAGACCATGTATTCACCCTGCACACCCTAATTGACAATCAAACAAACCAAAACAAAGGCAAAGTCTTCTCATGCTTTGTTGATTTCAAAAAAGCCTTTGACTCAATCTGGCATGAGGGTCTGCTATACAAACTGATGGAAAGTGGTGTTGGGGGTAAAACATACGACATTATAAAATCCATGTACACAAACAACAAGTGTGCGGTTAAAATTGGCAAAAAACACACACATTTCTTCACACAGGGTCGTGGGGTTAGACAGGGATGCAGCTTAAGCCCCACCCTCTTCAACATATATATCAACGAATTGGCGAGGGCACTAGAAAAGTCTGCAGCACCCGGCCTCCCCCTGCTAGAATCCGAAGTCAAATGTCTGCTGTTTGCTGATGATCTGGTGCTTCTGTCACCAACCAAGGAGGGCCTACAGCAGCACCTAGATCTTATGCACAGATTCTGTCAGACCTGGGCCCTGACAGTAAATCTCAGTAAGACCAAAATAATGGTGTTCCAAAAAGGTCCAGTCACCAGGACCACAAATACAAATTCCATCTAGACACTGTTGCCCTAGAGCACACAAAAAACTATACATACCTTGGCCTAAACATCAGCACCACAGGTAACTTCCACAAAGCTGTGAACGATCTGAGAGACAAGGCAAGAAGGGCATTCTATGCCATCAAAAGAAACATAAATTTCAACATACCAATTAGGATCTGGCTAAAAATACTTGAATCAGTCATAGAGCCCATTGCCCTTTATGGTTGTGAGGTCTGGGGTCCGCTCACCAACCAAGACTTCACAAAATGGGACAAACACCAAATTGAGACTCTGCACGCAGAATTCTGCAAAAATATCCTCCGTGTACAACGTAGAACACCAAATAATGCATGCAGAGCAGAATTAGGCCGATACCCACTAATTATCAAAATCCAGAAAAGAGCTGTTAAATTCTACAACCACCTAAAAGGAAGCGATTCACAAACCTTCCATAACAAAGCCATCACCTACAGAGAGATGAACCTGGAGAAGAGTCCCCTAAGCAAGCTGGTCCTGGGGCTCTGTTCACAAACACAAACACACACTACAGAGCCCCAGGACAGCAGCACAATTAGACCCAACCAAATTATGAGAAAACAAAAAGATAACTACTTAACACATTGGAAAGAATTAACAAAAAAACAGAGCAAACTAGAATGCTATTTGGCCCTACACAGAGAGTACACAGCGGCAGAATACCTGACCACTGTGACTGACCCAAAATTAAGGAAAGCCTTGACTATGTACAGACTCAGTGAGCATAGCCTTGCTATTGAGAAAGGCCGCCGTAGGCAGACATGGCTCTCAAGAGAAGACAGGCTATGTGCTCACTGCCCACAAAATGAGGTGGAAACTGAGCTGCACTTCCTAACCTCCTGCCCAATGTATGACCATATTAGAGAGACATATTTCCCTCAGATTACACAGATCCACAAAGAATTTGAAAACAAATCCAATTTTGAAAAACTCCCATATCTACTGGGTGAAATTCCACAGTGTGCCATCACAGCAGCAAGATTTGTGACCTGTTGCCACGAGAAAAGGGCAACCAGTGAAGAACAAACACCATTGTAAATACAACCCATATTTATGCTTATTTATTTTATCTTGTGTCCTTTAGCCATTTGTACATTGTTAGAACACTGTATATATATATAATATGACATTTGTAATGTCTTTACTGTTTTGAAACTTCTGTATGTGTAATGTTTACTGTTAATTTTTGTTGTTTTTCACTTTATATATTCACTTTGTATGTTGTCTACCTCACTTGCTTTGGCAATGTTAACACATGTTTCCCATGCCAATAAAGCCCTTGAATTGAATTGATAATTGATAATTGAATTCCCTAAATACAGGTGTGCCAAGCTTGAAGTGTCATACCCAAGAATACTGATCTATCAACCCCTAACATTCAGTCTGACTAACACATCTGTTCTATCCACCCCTAACATTCAGTCTGACTAACACATCTGTTCTATCCACCCCTAACATTCAGTCTGACTAACACATCAGATCTATCCACCCCTAGCATTCAGTCTGACTAACACATCAGATCTATCTACCCCTAACATTCAGTCTGACTAACACATCTGTTCTATCCACCCCTAACATTCAGTCTGACTAACACATCTGTTCTATCCACTCCTAACATTCAGTCTGACTAACACATCAGATCTATCCACCCCTAACATTCAGTCTGACTAACACATCTGTTCTATCCACCCCTAGCATTCAGTCTGACTAACACATCAGATCTATCCACTCCTAACATTCAGTCTGACTAACACATCAGATCTATCCACCCCTAACATTCAGTCTGACTAACACATCTGTTCTATCCACCCCTAGCATTCAGTCTGACTAACACATCAGATCTATCCACCCCTAACATTCAGTCTGACTAACACATCTGTTCTATCCACCCCTAGCATTCAGTCTGACTAACACATCAGATCTATCCACTCCTAACATTCAGTCTGACTAACACATCTGTTCTATCCACCCCTAACATTCAGTCTGACTAACACATCAGATCTATCCACCCCTAGCATTCAGTCTGACTAACACATCTGTTCTATCCACCCCTAACATTCAGTCTGACTAACACATCAGATCTATCCACCCCTAACATTCAGTCTGACTAACACATCTGTTCTATCCACCCCTAACATTCAGTCTGACTAAAACATCAGTTCTATCCACTCCTAACATTCAGTCTGACTAACACATCTGTTCTATCCACTCCTAACATTCAGTCTGACTAACACATCAGATCTATCCACTCCTAACATTCAGTCTGACTAACACATCAGATCTATCCACCCCTAACATTCAGTCTGACTAACACATCTGTTCTATCCACCCCTAGCATTCAGTCTGACTAACACATCAGATCTATCCACCCCTAACATTCAGTCTGACTAACACATCTGTTCTATCCACCCCTAGCATTCAGTCTGACTAACACATCAGATCTATCCACTCCTAACATTCAGTCTGACTAACACATCTGTTCTATCCACCCCTAACATTCAGTCTGACTAACACATCAGATCTATCCACCCCTAGCATTCAGTCTGACTAACACATCTGTTCTATCCACCCCTAACATTCAGTCTGACTAACACATCAGATCTATCCACCCCTAGCATTCAGTCTGACTAACACATCTGTTCTATCCACCCCTAACATTCAGTCTGACTAACACATCTGTTCTATCCACCCCTAACATTCAGTCTGACTAAAACATCAGTTCTATCCACTCCTAACATTCAGTCTGACTAACACATCTGTTCTATCCACTCCTAACATTCAGTCTGACTAACACATCAGATCTATCCACTCCTAACATTCAGTCTGACTAACACATCAGATCTATCCACTCCTAACATTCAGAATGTGTCCATTCTCTCTTCAAGCTGGATACTAACATGGCCAGAGACATGGTCTCCCCCAGATTCAGGATTGGGGATCCAAGGATGCGTACCAAATGGCACACTATTCCTATAGGGTATAGGGTGACATGTCATATAAGGTTCTCTCTGCTACCGCAAGCGGTACCAGAGTGCCAAGACTCGGACCAAAGGCGCCTTAACAGCTTCTACTCCCAAGCCATGAACAAAGAGAAGAGCAACCCTTGGGCCTGTTGAAGGTGGAGGAGGAGAGAGAAGAGGGATGATCTGACCTCCTCTAGCCTGCTCTGTCCCATGATGCTCCACAACAGAACCTGCCTTCTCAGCAGTTATGATTGTCCCCTGCCTTAGTCCAATATAGGATGTGTTCCCCATCTTCATATTAACAGTTCCTATATATCTCATCCCTTTCCTAGTCCAACACTGCTCTAGTATTCT
This sequence comes from Oncorhynchus tshawytscha, assembly GCF_018296145.1. NCBI lineage: Eukaryota > Metazoa > Chordata > Actinopteri > Salmoniformes > Salmonidae > Oncorhynchus > Oncorhynchus tshawytscha. The sequence continues at coordinate 86,710,375 of NC_056429.1, read as the reverse complement.
CCATTAACCCTCCCCATCCACCCCTCCCCTTCACGCTGCTGTGTCCATCTTTTCATCCAATGCAAAAAAAGCACAGATAAACACTCTGAGGCACTCCCAGACAAGCTCTCAGGCCAGAGAGCTAACGAAGGAGAGGAGAAGAGAGAGAGAACAGAAAGGAGAGGAGAAGAGAAGAGAGAGAGGAAAATGAGAGGAAAAGAGAAGAGAGAGGGAAAGGAGAGGAGAAGAGAGAGGGGGAAAGGAGAGGAGAAGAGAGAGAGAAAGGAGAGGAGAAGAGAGAGTGTGGAAAGGAGAGGAGAAGATCGAGAGAAAGGAGAGGAGAAGAGAGAGAGAAAGGAAAGGAGAGGAGAAAACAGCAGAAAAGAGAGGTGAAGATAAAAATCTGCTTTATTCAACAAAAGGCATCAGTCTATGAAATGATTTTGAGATACGCTCTGACAGCGGGCCTGATCAATAGCTTGGAGCATCACCCCTGCTCGCTTCTGTACTGTACTGGTGAGGGAAGAGGAGACACACAAACACATACTAACATGTACACACACACACACACACACACACACACACACACACACACACACACACACACACACACACACACACACACACTGAAACATGAGAATATATAATCAGAAGACTTGGCAGCCAAACACAAACACACAAAAACACACACACACACACACACACGTAAAGGTGGAGGATAAAACTGAAAAGGCAAATCTCTGGGTAGTCTCACAGTTCTTCAGAGAGCTCTGTGATGCCTGTCTTCACACACACACACACACACACACACACACACACACACACACACACACACACACACACACACACACACACACACACACACAGACACACACACACACACACACCTGCCCTCCCTTCTGATCTGATGTTCTAGCTTGGATGATCTCCACACACATCCTCTCACCCACCCAGACCCTACTGGTCCGCCTCAACATCAGCGGCCTCTGCATTGTTTATTTATCGGTTGGTTTAATAAATAATTTGCTGTTCAGTTTGATGACCTTGAGCTTACTGTGTATGTTCAGTACAGACAGCATCAGTGGATGATGAAACCAATAGATTGAGTTGCGTTGTAGCTACATGGTTTGAGTTTTGATACAGAGATTTTGCATCCTTCAAAAACGGATGAGTCCATGGTTTCTCCAAAGCAGAGTTCAGAGATCTATCCACAATTTTAAGGCAGTTTTGTTTGTTGAGAGGTCTGCCTGACAGAACGAACACACTAAGGAGGTCCTCTAGTAACCTACAGGCAACTTGCTGCAAATAGCAATACATGCCAGTAACCGACTGTGCCTTCACTGACTTTTCTGTTCAAATCAAATCAAAGTGTATTTGTCACGTGCGCCGAATACAACAGGTGTAGGTAGACCTTACAGTGAAATGCTTACTTACAGGCTCTAACCAATGGTAAGGGAAATAAAGGTATATGTGTGTGTGTGTGTGTGTGTGTGTGTGTGTGTGTGTGTGTGTGTGTGTGTGTGTGTGTGTGTGTGTGTAGGTAAGTAAAGAAATAAAACAACAGTAAAAAGACATTTGAAAAAGGTAGCATGGCTATATACAGACAGCTGTTAGTCAGGCTTGTTGAGGTAGTATGTACATGTAGGTATCGGTAAAGTGACTATGCATATATGATGAACAGAGAGTAGCAGAAGTGTAAAAAGAGGGGTTGGCGGGTGGTGGGACACAATGCAGATAGCCCGGTTAGCCAATGTGCGGGATCACCGGTTGGTCGGGCCAATTTAGGTAGTATGTACATGAATGTATAGTTAAAGTGACTGCATATATGATAAACAGAGAGTAGCAGCAGCATAAAAGAGTGTTTGGGTGGGGGCAGACAATGCAAATAGTCCGGGTAACCATTTGGTTACCTGTTCAGGAGTCTTATGGCTTGGATGTAAAAACTGTTGAGAAGCCTTTTTGTCCTAGACTTGGCACTCCGGTACCGCTTGCCATGCGGTAGTAGAGAGAACAGTCTATGACTGGGGTGGCTGGGGTCTTTGACAATTTTTAGGGCCTTCCTCTGACACCGCCTGGTGTAGAGGTCCTGGATGGCAGGCAGCTTTTCCCCAGGGATGTACTGGGCCGTACGCACTACCCTCTGAAGTGCCTTGCGGTTGGAGGCCGAGCTATTGCCGTACCAGGCAGTGATGCAACCGGTCAGGATGCTCTCGATGTTGCAGCTGTATAACCTTTTGAGGACCTCAGGACCCATGCCAAATCTTTTTAGTTTCCTGAGGGGGAATAGGCTTTGCCGTGCCCTCTTCACGACTGTCTTGGTGTGTTTGGACCAATCTAGTTTGTTGTTGATGTGGACACCAAAGAATTTGAAGCTCTCAACCTACTCCACTACAGCCCCGTCGATGAGAATGGGGAAGTGCTCGGTGCTCCTTTTCCTGTAGTCCACAATCATCTCCTTAGTCTTGGTTACGTTGAGGAATAGGTTGTTATTCTGGCACCACCCGGCCAGGTCTCTGACCTCCTCCCTATAGGCTGTCTCGTCGTTGTCGGTGATCAGGCCTACCGCTGTTGTGTCGTGAGCAAACTTAATGATGGTGTTGGAGTCGTGCCTGGCCATGCAGTCGTGGGTGAACAGGGAGTACAAGATGGGACTGAGCAGGTACCCCCGGGGAGCTCCGGTGTTGAGGATCAGTGTGGCAGATGTGTTGCTACCTACCCTCACGACCTGGGGGCAGCCTGTCAGGAAGTCCAGGATCCAGTTGCAGAGGGAGGTGTTTATTCCTAGGATCCTTAGCTTGGTGATGAGCTTTGAGGGTACTATGGTGTTGAATGCTGAGCTGTAGTCAATGAACAGCATTCTTACATAGGTGTTCCTTTTTTCCAGGTGGGAAAGGGCAGTGTGGAGTACAATAGAGATTGCATCATCTGTGGATCTGTTTGGGCGGTATGCAAATTGGAGTGGGTCTCGGGTTTTTGAGATAATGGAGTTGATGCAAGCCATTACCAGCCTTTCAAAGCACTTCATGGCTACGGATGTGAGTGCTACGGGTCTGTAGTCATTTAGGCAGGTTGTCTTCGTGTTCTTGGGCACAGGGACTATGGTGGTCTGCTTGAAGCATGTTGGTATTACAGACTCAATCAGGGACATGTTGAAAATGTCAGTGAAGACACTTGCCAGTTTGTTTGAAGGTCTTACTCACGTCGACTACGGAGAACGTGATCACACAGTCGTCCAGATCAGCTGATGCTCTCATGCATGCCTCAGTGTTGCATGTCTCGAAGCGAGCATATAAGTGATTTAGCTTGTCTGGTAGGCTTGTGTCACTGGGCAGCTCGCGGCTGTGCTTCCCTTTGTAGTCTGTAATATGTGTACCTCTGAAGGTACCTTATGTGTACCTTTGATCTTTTTGTACACCAGGGAACAACATTTTACCATAACCATAATCATATTTTTGAGTGTATGGATATGTTCTTGGTAACAAATATGTTACCAAGCACTGCTGAGTTACCAAGCTACCAAGTTACCCAGCACTTCTGAACACATTAATGCACTCCAGACCAAAATGTTGCAATTTCCAACCCCAAGAGCATTTATGCACACTTAATGTAAAGTTACACTGAGCTCCGCTACTTTTTCGTTGGTGTTGTCAAATTATCACACAGTTATTGACTTGATTCCGAGCAACTTTTAGCTGTGCATAAAGGTATTCTTGATAATAAATCTATGGACAATATTTGCCATTGCCTCAGACCTGGTGGAAATTCAGGTTACTGGTGTCCCCATTACGCAAATCCCACATGATTTCTTATGTGAAATCTCAAGTGAGAATGTGTTTTTGGAACCTTATTCTCTCTGACCACCACTAACATCCCACCCACTCAACTTCTACACGCAAACACACGCACACCCTCTATCTCTCTCCCTCAATTTCCCTCTCTCTACCTACCTCCCTCTGTATTCATTATGCGAAGAGCCTGCTTTTTATTACATAACTCTCACACCATAAACATTTCTCCATCAGTTAGACCTCTGTTAGAGGGAGAGAGAAAATAACATAAACACTTTAAAACACACACACACCCTCCACACACACACGCCAATCCTCCAGCACCCCGACCAACCACAGAGAGGGGCTTAATGAATTGGAACGTGTGATTATCTGAATGGCGAAGTGTCTGGGAGAGGAGAGGGAGATGAGTGGTTGCTTATTATCACCACTCACCAATTACAGTCAAAGCCCTGTCATAGTCATCACAGCGATGAGATGCCCTCTGACCTCTAGTATCAATCCCTACTGACCAACTGCCTCTAAACCCACCGGTAACAAGGCTTACTGTTTTGAACCCACCAAACCACTTAAGATTTTTATTATATAATGAGACCAACTGAAACACAAGTTTAAGCTTGTACTAATCCAGCAAAGTTAAGGAGTTTTTAGTAAAGAGTTTTAGTTTTAAGCAACTTAACTCCCCTCTAAGAGTTATTATCTTCTGGTATTTCTGTGTTAAGGCTTTAAGTTGTTGAGTAAATTGACATCATCCACAGTACCTAGTAATATTGGGGACTTGCTGCACAGCTGTTTGTGAAGGCAGGAAAATGAGTTTAGATTGATATGAACATACAGTGAAGTTTGTCATTCAGATTCTGCACACAGTCCAGCAATAGGAAAATGATACTGGTGAGGGACATATAGCAGATAACATGAGAGAGAGAGAGACAGAGAGCAAAAGAGAGAGAGAGAGATAAGAAGGGAAGCAATTTTCTGATGACACGGCCACCCAAGGCCATGAAACTAAACTTTACACTGTCAACCTCAGAGTAGGGGAGAGGACTCCTGGATTCCACCAAGTGACATTAAAGCGCTGATGGTCAATCTCATTTTAAAGACCACTTGGTGAAAGAAATGTGTTTACAGAGGTAGCCCAACTCGAATCTTTTCACCGCTAATTGGTCTTCTGACCAATCAGAAAATCGTTTTTCACATCAGATATTTTTTAAAGACCAATAAGTGAAAAAAAGATCAGAATTGGGCTGCCTGTGTAAACACAGCCTATATGGGTAGAGGATGAAACTGATCTGATACATCACAAGCTGTCACAATCAAGTCATTGGGCTTGTTTGACATTGTAGCCAACAGTGCAGGCGACTGCTGACTGATTGATTTACAAATAACATCATAAATAACTATTATTTGTAGATCTGTCAGTCAGCCACAATTTACCCCATGATACATTACGGTTTTGATTCTCTCTCTTTCTCCCTCTCCCTTTCTCCCTCTCCCTTTCTCTCTCTCTCTTTCTCCCTCTCCCTTTCTCCCTCTCCCTTTCTCCCTCTCCCTTTCTCCCTCTCCCTTTCTCCCTCTCCCTTTCTCCCTCTCCCTTTCTCTCTCTCTCTTTCTCCCTCTCCCTTTCTCCCTCTCCCTTTCTCCCTCTCCCTTTCTCCCTCTCCCTTTCTCTCTCTCTCTTTCTCCCTCTCCCTTTCTCCCTCTCCTTTCTCTCTCTCTCTTTCTCCCTCTCCCTTTCTCCCTCTCCCTTTCTCCCTCTCCCTTTCTCCCTCTCCCTTTCTCCCTCTCCCTTTCTCCCTCTCTCTTTCTCCCTCTCCCTTTCTCTCTCTCCCTTTCTCCCTCTCCCTTTCTCCCTCTCCCTTTCTCTCTCTCCCTTTCTCCCTCTCCCTTTCTCCCTCTCCCTTTCTCCCTCTCCCTTTCTCTCTCTCCCTTTCTCCCTCTCCCTTTCTCCCTCTCCCTTTCTCCCTCTCCCTTTCTCCCTCTCTCTTTCTCCCTCTCCCTTTCTCTCTCTCCCTTTCTCCCTCTCCCTTTCTCTCTCTCTCTTTCTCCCTCTCCCTTTCTCCCTCTCCCTTTCTCTCTCTCTCTTTCTCCCTCTCCCTTTCTCTCTCTCCCTTTATCCCTCTCCCTTTCTCCCTCTCCCTTTCTCTCTCTCCCTTTCTCCCTCTCCCTTTCTCCCTCTCCCTTTCTCCCTCTCCCTTTCTCCCTCTCCCTTTCTCCCTCTCTCTCTCCCTCTCCCTTCTCTCTCTCTCCCTTTCTCCCTCTCCCTTTCTCCCTCTCCCTTTCTCTCTCTCCCTTTCTCTCTCTCCCTTTCTCCCTCTCCCTTTCTCCCTCTCCCTTTCTCTCTCTCCCTTTCTCCCTCTCCCTTTCTCCCTCTCCCTTTCTCCCTCTCCCTTTCTCCCTCTCTCTTTTCTCCCTCTCCTTTCTCTCTCTCCCTTTCTCCCTCTCCCTTTCTCTCTCTCCCTTTCTCCCTCTCCCTTTCTCCCTCTCCCTTTCTCTCTCTCTCCCTTTCTCCCTCTCCCTTTCTCCCTCTCCCTTTCTCCCTCTCCCTTTCTCCCTCTCCCTTTCTCCCTCTCTCTTTCTCCCTCTCCCTTTCTCTCTCTCCCTTTCTCCCTCTCCCTTTCTCCCTCTCTCTTTCTCCCTCTCCCTTTCTCCCTCTCCCTCTTCTCCCTTTCTCCCTCCCTTTCTCCCTCTCCCTTTCTCCCTCTCCCTTTCTCCCTCTCCCTTTCTCCCTCTCCTTTCTCCCTCTCTCTTTCTCCCTCTCCCTTTCTCCCTCTCCCTTTCTCCCTCTCCCTTTCTCTCTCTCCCTTTCTCCCTCTCCCTTTCTCCCTCTCCCTTTCTCCCTCTCCCTTTCTCCCTCTCCCTTTCTCCCTCTCCCTTTCTCTCTCTCTTAATTCAATTCAACATGCTTGATTGATTGGCATGGAAAGTATTATCACTACGTTTTCCAGCAAACAAACATATAGAAACATTTTAAATCAATGATGACATCATTAACCCATCAGTCTAAGCCCTGTCTTTGCTGGGGGGGTTCTACTAAGCTATATGAAATAGTTTTAAGAAGGCCATGCCAATGATCATTTAGCTATTTGATTTCAAATTTTAAGACCACTTGAAGTATTCCAAAAATATATGAAACTATTTTTTAATTTTTTGGGCGGGGCCTTACTGCTGTTAACCCATACAAACGAATTGAACAACAGATTCACTACATGGAACAACAGACAGTTCCCCAAAAATATCAAAAGGAAGTTTGTTCTGAAGTGTTTATCCCATATCTGAGATATTTAACCCCATATTTTTGGCATTAAACTGTCTTCTATATACTTCCATTAAATTTTTCAACTGGTACCAGGGGACCTTCAGTCTACTCTTGTACATGTTCGAGAGAGTCTTACCTTTGCACAGAGGGGTCATATTAGTGTGTAGCCCAAATGGTTCGGACGCTACAGACTGAAGTTAGCAGATCTGCTGTACTGACTTCAGTCCAGCAAAACGGAGACAGCACAGAGTTAGTGAGAGTCAAACGGTTCGGACGCTAGAGACGCTTTTGTGAGAAGAATGATTTTCGGGATATCTCATGTCTCATGGTCTGAGAAACACCGCTCTAGCTTTGTCACCTTTTATTGCAAATGTAGAAATTGAGAGGAATCCCAAACTACACATATCTCTAGCTTAAATTGAAAGATTTTTATGGGGATTTATTTATTATGCTAATTAGTTTCCCACATCGACGTTAGGGGGTTATATCATAATCTATCTCTTTGTCTAGTTACAGACATTACTGCATGCCCCGTTGAGACCCCAAATCTTCCTCACAAAGTACTAGGGGAACCGCCAACTGTTGCTCTTTTCTGTCTGTCTGTCTGTCTGTCTGTCTGTCTGTCTGTCTGTCTGTCTGTCTGTCTGTCTGTCTGTCTGTCTGTCTGTCTGTCTGCCTGTCTGTCTGTCTGTCTGTCTGTCTGTCTGGTCTGCCTGTCTGCCTGCCTGTCTGTCTGTCTGTCTGTCTGTCTGTCTGTCTGTCTGTCTGCCTGTCTGCTGTCTGTCTGTCTGTCTGTCTGTCTGTCTGTGTCTGTCTGTCTGTCTGTCTGTCTGCCTGTCTGTCTGTCTGTCTGTCTGTCTGTCTGTCTGTCTGTCTGTCTGTCTGTCTGTCTGTCTGCCTGTCTGTCTGTCTGTCTGTCTGTCTGTCTGTCTGTCTGTCTGTCTGTCTGTCTGTCTGTCTGTCTGTCTGTCTGTCTGTCTGTCTGCCTGTCTGTCTGTCTGTTTGTCTGCCTGTCTGCCTGTCTGTCTGTCTGCCTGTCTGTCTGCATGAGTCTCAGAGCGAGATAGCTGCCAAAAGGTTGAACTGCCAAAAGGTTAGGATCGTAAGAAAATCCATACGTAAATTGTTGGGATTGTAAGAAAAGCCATACGTAAATTGTTGGGATTGTAAGAAAAGCGATGCGTGAAACATGAAATGTAAACATAAAATTATATCTGTAAACATACAAACCCTATGTTACGACTTTGAATGAACATTTACCAGTTCAATTCTTACTTTACATCTCCCTTTACTCTGTTACAGTTGTTTTTGATAGTGTACGTACAAACCTTTGTGAGTAATGTTTTCCCTATTAGCCACTGCAAGTGCACCATCAACTACTTTGTTTAACATGTATTTAGAGGCCTGTGAGCTAGTCTCTTTTAATGGGAGGCCTATAATAAAAACAGTTATCATTCAGAGTTTAAAAATTATTTCGCAAGATCAAAAATGATAGCCTAAATTGCAATGCCTACAAGTTTAAGGCCTATATTTATGTTTGGATAGGCCTAAATTAAACATTGCATTTTAAAGTGATAGGCTAAAGAACTTAGAATTTAGATCATTTTGACTACATGTGGATTTCAATTAATAAATGGATGAGACTGTTCTATTCTCTTTGATTTAGTTCCTATCCCAACTCAACAAATGACAAATGACTGAAGGATGACATACTGACTGACTGAACTGAATGAAGGATGAATTAAATGTTCAAATGTGTTGGAATGACGAGTATCATGCATGCTGTGCAATTTAATTGCTAGTAGGCAAATAGGCCTACATTAGGGTATAATAACTTTATGGCTGCATATCCTGGAGGGCATCTTCTGAGGCTGAGAGGTGCTTTTCTGAAGGTGCATGGTGCTGTGGTGCTGCACGGAGATCACAAGCTCTTCAACTGGGCAGCAGTGACAAGATGGAGGGAATAGCCTATATGGAGACTACCTAAGACCACTGCAACAGAGAATAAGCTAATGCCAGACTTAGTCTACATTTAACCTCTCCCTTGTTAATTCCAAAGTCCATATGTTCATGACCCGATTCATATAAATCATGTCAAATTATTTTAAATAGTATGCTTTGGCAACATGTTGAGGGCTGAATTAAATATCAACATTTTCTCAAAAAAATATTTTGAGTGTCAAAGACTCCAATGGTCATACATAATTCATAGATTCACCACACATCTACTATTATATGTTTCATTATTCATGGTATATACTACTGGTTATGTTTCATTATTCCTGGTATATACTACAGGTTATGTTTCATTATTCTTGGTATATTTATTTTTTATTTTATTTTTTTATTTTACCTTTATTTAACCAGGTAGGCAAGTTGAGAACAAGTTCTCATTTACAATTGCGACCTGGCCAAGATAAAGCAAAGCAGTTCGACAGATACAACGACACAGAGTTACACATGGAGTAAAACAAACATACAGTCAATAATACAGTATAAACAAGTCTATATACAATGTGAGCAAATGAGGTGAGAAGGGAGGTAAAGGCAAAAAAGGCCATGGTGGCAAAGTAAATACAATATAGCAAGTAAAACACTGGAATGGTAGTTTTACTACAGGTTAAGTTTCATTACTTATGGTATATACTACAGGTTATGTTTCATTATTCCTTGTATATACTACTGGTTATGTTTCAATATTCCTTGTATATACTACTGGTTATGTTTCATTATTCCTTGTAAATACTACTGGTTATGTTTCATTATTCCTTGTATATACTACTGGTTATGTTTCATTATTCCTGGTATACACTACTGGTTGTGTTTCATTATTCCTTGTATATACTACTGGTTATGTTTCATTATTCCTGGTATACACTACTGGTTATGTTTCATTATTCCTTGTATATACTACTGGTTATGTTTCATTATTCCTGGTTCACACTACTGGTTATGTTTCATTATTCCTTGTATACACGCCAGGTTATGTTTCATTATTCCTGGTGTATACTACAGGCTATGTTTCATTATTCCTGGTATATACTACTGATTATGTTTCATTATTCCTGGTATATACTACAGGTTATGTTGAATTATTCCTGGTATATACTATTGGTTATGTTTCATTATTCCTGGTATACATGCCGGGTTATGTTTCATTATTCCTTGTTTAAACTACTGGTTATGTGTCATTATTCCTGGTATATACTACAGGTTATGTTTCATTATTCCTCGTATATACTACAGGTTATGTTTCATTATTCCTGGTATATACTACAGGTTATGTTTCATTATTCCTGGTATATACTACAGGTTATGTTTCATTATTCCTCGTATATACTACAGGTTATGTTTCATTATTCCTCGTATATACTACAGGTTATGTTTCATTATTCCTGGTATATACTACAGGTTATGTTTCATTATTCCTGGTGTATACTACGGGCTAGGTTTCATTATTCCTGGTATATACTACAGGTTATCAGATATCGTTCGTTGTCTCTGATTGAGAATAATACTTAGGTAGCATTTTCCCACCTCTGTGGTGTGGGTGATTGTTTTCTGTTTTGTGTCTTCGCCAGACAGGACTGTTTCGTTTCGTGTCATTCTCTTTGTTATTTTTGTTTTAGTGTTCTGAGTTTTATAAATATCATCATGAACACGTACCACGCTGCGCATTGGTCCTCTGATCCTTCATACTCCTCAGACGAGGACGACGAACGTTACAGTGCATCCATGGGGATGTCCACATCACCCAGAGATATGCCCATGCTGTAGAGATAGCGGACTGAAAGCGGACTGAAACTTCACTGTTGTCGGCATAATACAGCAAGTGCTATCTATACTTGAGCTGGCACGCAAATCCATTAGATTAGCGACCTAAATGTGAAGTAAACTCAACTGAGGAGTAATAGAGAAAGGCAACTTTTAACTTGAAAATGTGCAGGATTTCACTGACTTCTGTTTTTTTATACTGTGTTCGTGTTAATTTTTTTTGTTGGTGAGCCGAAACTGCCAAAACTCTGAAAGGTATTATTGTACATCAGAAATGCAACATAATATTTGTTCAAGCATAAAAAGTTGGTCGGTAATCTTAACATGGTGTTTGTATGTTCACAGATAAAATGTCACGTTTACGTTTTCACACACAGCTTTTCTTACGATCCTAACAGTTTATGTATGGATTTTCTTACGATCCTAACGATACATACGTTCAACCTTTTGGCAGGTATCTCACTCTGTAACCGCACCACATGAACTGATTGCAGCTGAGTGACATCACCCTCCTACTCAGGTATGCACATCACTGACTCAGAACCCAGGGACACGGGGGAGGCTGAAGGGATAACAATCACAGGAGCTTTGTTTAAAAGAGTTAACATTTTGCATCATAGACTTTAGGCATGCTAGCTGTCATAGACATGGACTTTGCTGTAACTTTGTCAATTGTTGCCAATTCCATTAGTGGTTACAGGCATACTGAATGTCCCGTTGAAATTACACATTTTCATCACAAAGTACTATGAGAATTGCCATCGCGTTGTCATGCTCGTACGATCTGTGTCCTCGGTGACATCACTTAGTTACCACCCTTGTTAATCGCCGACTGGTAGGAACCTTAGCCACCATGGAGAACCTGCGTTGCTGGTCAGAGTATTAAGGTGTCAGGTATTTTTTCTGATCCTCTGGACTCCACAGCAAGGTACCAGTAGAACCAGGTAATGAACTGATCCTCTGGACTCCACAGCAAGGTACCAGTAGAACCAGGTAATGAACTGATCCTCTGGACTCCACAGCAAGGTACCAGTAGAACCAGGTAATGAACTGATCCTCTGGACTCCACAGCAAGGTACCAGTAGAACCAGGTAATGAACTGATCCTCTGGACTCCACAGCAAGGTACCAGTAGGACCAGGTAATGAACTGATCCTCTGGACTCCACAGCAAGGTACCAGTAGAACCAGGTAATGAACTGATCCTCTGGACTCCACAGCAAGGTACCAGTAGGACCAGGTAATGAACTGATCCTCTGGACTCCACAGTAAGGTACCAGTAGGATCAATTTGATGTTATTTTAATGGACAAAAAATGGCTATTCTTTAAAAAAAAAGGGCATTTCTAAGTGACCCAAAACTTTTCAATGGTTTTGAAAGAATAGCACATTTTTTGTCCAATAAAATAACATCAAATTGATCAGAAATACAGTGTAGACATTGTTAATGTTGTAAATGACTGTTGTAGCTGGAAACTGATAATTTTTAACGGAATATCTACACAGGCATACAGAGGCCCATTATCAGAAACCATCACTCCTGTGTTCCAATGGCACGTTGTGTTAGCTAATCCAAGTTTATTATTTTAAAAGGTTAATTGATCATTAGAAAACCCTTTTGCAATTATGTTAACACAGTTGAACATCGTTGTTCTGATTAAAGAAGCAATAAAACAGACATATAGACATCAAGGACTGTCTGGAGTGAGAGAGCTATGATCACCGTACTGTATCTCACACATGAACACACACATTAATTTATGTACACACACACACACACACACACACACACACACACACACACACACACACACACACACACACACACACACACTTAAGTGATAATGCCTGAGAAGCCAGTGTTTGGAGGATATGTTTGTATGGGTGTTGTTAGGCCAGAGAAGAAGTCGGCTTCGTGTGTGTGTGCCTGCACACATGTGTGTGTACATAAAATAATGAATGTGTATGTGTGACATACAGTATGGTAGCCACAGCTCTCTCACCATAGGCAGTCCTTGATATGTGTATGTAGGTGTGTTGTTTTAGTAGCTTGCCAGTAAAAACAACTCAACTGTTGTGGAATTATACATTGTGTGTGACAGTCAGGGAAGGAACTAGAGGATTCTGGCCAGAGACAGTAGACTGCAATGCTTTCTAGCCCGGGTGTAAAATCTGTGGCATGCGAAATTTGAAAATACAAAATGTCACTAGCCGGTCGGCTAGTTGGCCACATTTGCTACTAGGTTGATCTGAAAAGTACAAGCCACAGGCTTGCGGTCTAGCTTAATTTCCATCCGTGGTGACAGTTTACCTGGATATTCATCTGATCATCTGGGGTCGATGGGAAGAAAAGTGGGTTCTCCAGAGCTGTGGTGGGTCCTCCATTGCAGATTCCATCTCCTCCTCTCCACTCCGTCGTCACTCCTGGGCTGGTACTACCTTGCTGTGGTACCATGCTGTGGAGACCAGAGGATCAGTTTATTACCTTGTCCTCCTGGTATCGGTTTGGTTGACAGAGATGCGACCCAGTCGTTCAGTCTTTTTGTTCTGTATCTATGGACCCAGCTGTTCGTCACATCAAACAGTGCAGCCAGAATAACAATAAATTAGCTGCATTTGCATTTATTTAAGCTGTTTTCTAATTATATTTATTTGGATACATCCATAACAATGAGCTAATGACGCGCAATTTCACCTGGCATAGAAAATATGCTCTCTCATCAGGACACTGTTGTTCGAGAGCTAGCCAACAACACAGCTAACACAATCACTTCAAACTCAAGCTGGAAAGACTGCAAACTACTGTAGCTGTACTTTGTTTTTTTAAAATCTGTTTTCTATTGATAGTTCTTTGAATATATCCATCAAAATTATGCTGATTCATGATTTCGACTGGCTGAGAAAAGCTGCCTACCTGTCTGTCTCATCCCGACTCCTGACACGTTCATTACAGTGCGATAGCTGGAGATCGAATTTGAATATTTAAACAATGTTGCAAATGTCGGAGAGACAGACAACAAGGTTTATACAAATCTCCACCATTGAAAACACATTTTTTTGTATAAAACAAATGTGAGATAATGTCTAGATGCTTTTTATAGTGAAGATCAAGTTCATAAATTGCCCGCCTGGGTTAATGAGACACTGGATTGCGCATTCAGATTGAACAGAGTAAATAGTCATTTTAACATCATAGATTTAGCCAGTGGTAACTTGTGGAATAGACACTGGCTGAAATGCGGTTTTAACCAATCAGCATTCAGGTTTAGACCCACCCGTTGTATAAACACACACACTAGTGTGAACGAAGGGGAATGACAAAGCACCTGGGCCACAGTGGAATAGCTCTATAAATTCTGTAGCCTCTTGCACTTTTATTAGTGGCTGGGGGAAATGAATATAAACCTGGCCTAAAGCTGGAATTGAGACTCTTATTTTAGAACTGATTGAATTCTGTGCAATAAGCCCATTTGACTGATTTGAACTGTCATTTAGTGTGGAGCAGACATATTCCTGGGTTCCTATGCTGTGTTAGGAAATATATTTAATCTGTCTGACGACAGTCTCTCTATGACCCCCAACCCACACAAACATATGAGTTTAAAATGTCATACTGTACTGGAAAGATATGTCGCTGGCACGCATGCACGAACGCACCTATAGAAACATACTCCTTAGTTCACTATGTGAATACCAGTTGGGTTCATGGCTCGAATCATCTCAGGTGGAGCTGAACTGTAATTGGTTGAAATAGAGAAACATGTGTTTGTATGTGTGTGCACTGGCGAACAGTGGATGCAGCAGTCGTTAGCTAGAATGCTAACACTCATTGTTATAAGCTGTACCAAATGCTAGCCAATTAGCTATTTTACTGGTTGAAGTTGTGTTTTTTAAGTATAATGCAGTTGATCTGCGATGATAACACAAACATATTAAGCAGGACATTAATACAAGACTTAAAATCCAATTATAATCCAAAAGTAGTGTGAAATAAACTCATCAGCAACATGTAAATAGAGACATTGTTTGCCAGAATTCTATAAGAACTCACCCTTCAGCTGCCACCAATTTGCGTTCATCGCCCTCGTGCGGCAATGTCCCAGCAACATTAAACTGTTTTAGAGACTGACAGACATGGTCTGGTAGTGCTGCAGTTTTTCCTGTCAGAATAAGCAACAGAAGTCTTGGAAACCATATCAACTCCTGTAGAAATGGCAATATGGCTATTGTGAGTAACATAATGTATGTTCCTTTCACCTCGCCTTCTAGTGAGTTTATACAAACTGTCATCTCTTACCATTCTGATAGACTGGAGACAGACAATGTGGATGTAACATTAATAATTTGGTATTCCATTGGTTACAGTGCCTTGCAAAAGTATTCACCCCCCCTTGGTATTTTTCCTATTTTGTTGCCTTTACAACCTGGAATTAAAATTGATTTTGGAGGGGTTTGTATCATTTGATTTAAACAACGTGCCTACCACTTTGAAGATGCAAAATATATATTTTTGTGAAATAAACAAGAAATAAGTCAACAAAACAAAAGAAAACTTGAGCATGCATAACATTTCACCCCCCCCAAAATTCAATACTTTGTAGAGCCACCTTTTGCCGCTGCAAGTCATTTGGGTTATGTCTCTTTAAGCTTGGCACATCTAGACACTGGGATTTTTGCCCATTCTCCAAGGCAAAACTGCTCCAGCTCCTTCAAGTCGGATGGGATCTGCTGGTTTACATCAATCTTTAAGTCATACCACAGATTTTCAACTTGATTGAGGTCTGGGCTTTGACTCGGACATTCCAAGACATTTAAATGTTTCCCCTTAAACCACTCGAGTGTTGCTTTAGCAGTATGCTTAGGGTCATTGTCCTGCTGGAAGGTGAACCTTCGCCCCAGTCTCAAATCTCTGGAAGACTGAAACAGGATTCCCTCAAGAATTTCCCTGTATTTAGCACCATCCATCATTCCTTCAATTCTGACCAGTTTCCCAGTCCCTGCCGATGAAAAACATATCCACAGCATGATGCTGCCACCACCATGCTTCACTGTGGGGATGGTTATGGTGGTGATGTTGTTTGCTTATTTTTTTGTGGCCACGCATCTGTAAAGTCCAACTCTGTGGAGTGTACGGCTTAAAGTGGTCCTATGGACAGATACTCCAATCTCCACTGTGGAGCTTTGCAGCTCCTTCAGGGTTATCTTTAGTCTCTTTGGTGCCTGATTAATTCCCTCCTTGCCTGGTCCGTGAGTTTTGGTTGGCAGCCCTCTCTTGGCAGGTTTGTTGTGGTGCCATAATCTTCAATTTTTTAATAATGGATTTAATGGTGCTCCGGGGAATGTTCTAAGTTTCGGATATTTTTTTAATAACCAAACACTGAGCGGTACTTCTCCACAACTTTGTTCCTGACCTGGGTGAGCTCCTCGGTATTCATGGTGTCGCTTGCTTAGTGGTGTTGCAGACTCTGGGTTCTTTCAGAACAGGTTTATATATACTGAGATCATGTGACACTTAGATTGCACATAGTTGAACTCTATTTAACTAATTATGTGACTTCTGAAGGTAATTGGTTGGACCAGATCTTATTCAGGGGCTTCATAGCAAAGGGGGTGAATACATATGCACGCGTCACTTTTCACTTTTTATTTTTTTAAATGTGATTTTTAGAATTTCACTTCACCAATTTGGACTATTTTGTGTGTGTCCATTACATTAAGTCCAAATAAAAATCCATTTAAATTACAGGTTGAAATGCAAAAAAATAGGAAAAATGCCAAGGGGATTAATATTTTTGCAAGGTGCTGTACCTTGTTGCCCATGGCACACGGTAATACTAAACGCATTACTAAAAAATGCTTTCTTACCTCTCAAGTTGCTACAGATTTTATTGAGTGTATGAACAATACTCTATAGGCCTATTCTGCCTTTCTCTTGTGATGATTTAGTTGATAACTTTAATAACAAATTGGCCACCATTGATGGCTTGATAAATCCTACTCCTGCAAACCTATGTGAACTTTTCTTCACATCTACACTACTTTTCAAATCGAACAGCCTGAGAGAGAAACATCCCAACCGTGGCAATGTTCTTTAGGTGGTAAATAGCTAGTTTGGTCAAATTCCTAATGTGTGAATCAAAATTTAGTTCAGAATCTGAAAGAAAATCTCTGTGTTTTACTTGGTGTTTTATCTTTGTTGCCCATACATTAAAATGTTTGGCCAGATTCTCTCTATGTGTTTTGGCTCCAGCAATAAGTACCTTGGTCTTGTCTTGATTTAGCTGGAGGAAGTTGTGAGCCTTCCAAGTATTTAAATCAAGGGCCTCTGAGTGGCGCAGTGGTCTAAGGCACAGCATCACAGTTCTAGCTGTGCCGCTGGAGTCCAGGCTCTGTCGCTGCGGGCCGTGACCGGAGGACCCATGGGGCGGCACACAATTGGCACAGCATCATCCGGGGTCCCACAAGGGTGTGTTCTGAGCCCTCTCCTGTACTCCCTGTTCACCCACGACTGCGTGGCCATGCACGCCTCCAACTCAATCATCAAGTTTGCGGACGACACTACAGTGGTAGTCTTGATTACCAACAACAAGATTACTCATCTCATATGTATATACTGTACTCTATATGATCTACCACATCTTTATGTAATACATGTATCACTAGCCACTTTAAACTTTTCCACTTTGTTTACTTACCCTACATTACTCATCTCATATGTATATACTGTACTCGAAACCATCTTCTGCATCTTGCCTATGCCGTTCTGGACAGTGACTAACAGAAATTGAATAATATGTCCCTGAACAAAAGTAACTGTCAGTATCTGGTGTGGCCACCAGCTGCATTATGCACTGCAGTGCATCTCCTCCTCATGGACTGCACCAGATTTGCCAGTTCATGCTGTGAGATGTTACCCCACTCTTCCACCAAGGCCCCTGCAACTTCCCTGACATTTCTGGGGGGAAGGGCCCTAGCCCTCACCCTCCGATCCAACAGGTCCCAGATATGCTCAATGGGATTGAGCTCTTCGCTGGCCATGGCAGAACACTGACATTCCTATCTTGCATGAAATCACGCACATGACGAGCAGTATGGCTGGTAGTTTTGTCATGCTGGAGGGTCATGTCAGGATGAGCCTGCAGGAAGGGTAGCAAATGAGGGAGAAGGATGTCTTCCCTGTAACACACAGCTTGTAACAACAAGCTCAGTCCGATGATGCTGTGACATACCGCCCCAGACTATGACGGATCCTCTTCTTCCAAATCGATCCCGCTCCAGAGTACAGGCCTCGGTGTAACACAAATTTATTCAACGATAAACGCGAATCCAACCAACACCCCTGGTGAGACAAAACCGCGACTCATCAGTGAAGAGCACTTTTTGCCAGTCCTGTCTGTTCCAGCGACGGTGGGTTTGTGCCCATAGGTGACGTTGTTGCCGGTGATGTCTGGTGAGGACCTGCCTTACAACAGGCTTACAAGCCCTCAGTCCAGCCTCTCTCAGCCTATTGCGGACAGTCTGAGCACTGATGGAGGGATTGTGTGTTCCAGGTGTAACTCGGGCAAATGTTGTTGCCATCCTATTCCTGTCCTGCAGGTGTGATGTTTGGATGTACCGATCTTGTGCAGGTGTTGTTACACGTTGACGATCCTGTCTCCCTGTAGCGCTGTCTTAGGCATCTCACAGTACAGACATTGCAATTTATTGTTCTGGCCACATCTGCAGTCCTCATGCCTCCTTGCAGCATGCCTCAGGCACGTTCACGCAAGAGAGAATACAGTAGACGGCACGGGTCAAAATGATTGATTGATGACCCTGCGTCATGATGACGTGTACATGTCCGAATATGGGCCTCCGGCCCGTCCCCCCCTGTTCATGTGGTCACGTGTTAGAGGGTGTGTGTTATTTTATATCTATATGGTATGCTTTGAAGTAGTCATGGTGATTGATGTCTAGGGGGCCTGGTTGAACTGGGGAGGGGGGGTTGAGTGGTTGAACTTTTGGAACGTGTATGTCCCCCACCCCCAGTTTTATCACCCTTATGTTTGTTATCTGATGAAGCAGGAATGTCCTGGGGGTATAGGGCTGTTGCATCTGCATTATAAATGTCCAGAACAAGGCTTGTGAAACCAGAACAGTAAACACTATTTTTAAACATGGATTTTGCGATCAGTGGCAAAGCTGTGATGACTGTAGCAACTGAAGCAGGACCGCGTCTGAAACACAGAGAAAGGGCAAAGTATACAGCCGCAATATACGATGCTCCAAAAAAGCGGTTTCTAAATGTGTATAGAACCCAGATACCGCCCGCAACTGCGCTGAAAGATGAAGTGCCAATGTCTAACGGACAGCAATGGGGGTATCTGTTTGATTACTTGGCCTGTAGAGTGAAACTCTATACGGTAGCCGAAGGAGAAGAATATACCGACCAGACATTAGGAGTGGCCTATGGGGTTGACTGGACAGTTTTTCGCCAGGTTTTGTGTCCCGAACTGAGCCGTATCACCAAGGGTTACAGCTTGTTCACAGGCTACGAGACCCATTGGGAAGGTACCCCGGACACCTCCGGAAGAGTATTTCACCAGGTGAAAATACAGAGAAAGAATGGACTTCCCTGTGGCTGCGTGGAGTTCTGTATCAGCACCGAGGAAATCCGCAGCCAAAACATCAGGGATGGCGGTTTGGTCGGTGATTTTCTTATTCCTTTTAAAAGTTGGGATTTAATGGAATTGAAAATGTTGGAGTTGTTGGACGATCTGTTTGTACAGAGCCAAAAGCGCCAGAGCATTGTTCGGCTAAAGAAGTGCATAATATATACAAATCCGGAGGATTCCGATGCAGAGCAGCTCCAAGAAGGTACATCGTCAGAAGTGGCAGCCCCCCAAGAAAACTAGGTAAGCTGCGGTGTTAACCATGCCCAGATACCTCGAGGGCTGGTTCAACAATAAAAGGAGGGTCCTTAAAACCTACAGTTC
>NC_056429.1:86607647-86690506 GCF_018296145.1 Oncorhynchus tshawytscha | reverse complement strand
GTGTCCCGAACTGAGCCGTATCACCAAGGGTTACAGCTTGTTCACAGGCTACGAGACCCATTGGGAAGGTACCCCGGACACCTCCGGAAGAGTATTTCACCAGGTGAAAATACAGAGAAAGAATGGACTTCCCTGTGGCTGCGTGGAGTTCTGTATCAGCACCGAGGAAATCCGCAGCCAAAACATCAGGGATGGCGGTTTGGTCGGTGATTTTCTTATTCCTTTTAAAAGTTGGGATTTAATGGAATTGAAAATGTTGGAGTTGTTGGACGATCTGTTTGTACAGAGCCAAAAGCGCCAGAGCATTGTTCGGCTAAAGAAGTGCATAATATATACAAATCCGGCACAACACGCATAGATATATCGATATAGTTCAAGATTTAGTAATTGGGTATAACAATAGTTATCATAAAAGTATAAGGATGAAACCCTCCGAGGTCTCTTTGGAAAACTCTTTTCAAGTCTTTAAAAATCTGTATGGTTTGCTCCCCTTCGCCGTAAGAAAAAAATACATTTTAAATTCATTGTGGGGGACTTGGTACGTATATCCATGTTGATATCCAAGTTTTCGATAAAAATACGAACAAGGATACAGTGACAAGCTATTCACGGTTACAGAATGTCTGCCGCGCATACCCCCGGTCTACATATTAAAAGATTATGACGGGGAACTTATAGAGGGATCTTTTTTTGAGAAGGAATTACAGAAGGTAAAGGTGGGTAAAGACAAAGTGTTTCACGTAGAGGTGATTCTAGATCTTTAGAGATAGAATGGTCAAAAATGGGTGCTGGTCCGCTGGAAAAACTGGCCCCAAAAATTCAACAGCTAGGTATTAGAGAAGGATGTGGTGGAGGCATCTGGGGTTAATTTAAACCCCCCTGCATGATAAAATACATCCTCATTCATGTATACACCGGAGTGCATAATGGAACACAGCGGCTTTTACCTGACTCTCCCCAGTAATTCGTCCGCACATATATATCGTAATAATCAGAGTTCGAATTATACAACCAATTTTCTAAAGCCTATAGAGTTATCAGAGGCCTGGGAAGTAGGTCTCAGCGAGATTACATACCCCCATAGCTGGTATAATATCAAAGATAAGGACCGGGATTTTTATTTCAAAAAGTTATCGGAACCTGCGAAACTTATTAAGGTTAAAAAAGGGTTCTATAGAACCGCCGACAGGATCGTCTCCGAGTTGAATGAACGTCTATCACAGAACAGTATGGAAATATTCCTGATGTACAACCCTATACATAAAAGGGTACAAATCTCAGGAGATGCTTCCGGGGGGATAAAGACTGGCGGTAATTTAGCATACATGTTGCGGATGGGTCCCAATAAATGGACGTATGTGAGAGATAAATTATTCCCATTCCCCGCGGATATACAGTACATGCAGGATTTTCAACATATTTGTGTATACCGACATCATATCCTATCAAAGGGTCGGAGACAGCAGTGTGCCACTCCTGAGAACGGTTCATATAGACGGAAAGGATGGGGACATAGTCACTGTCACCTATGACAAGCCACACTACGTACCTGTAAGCAAGAAATATATTGAAAACATTCTTGTTGAGCTTAAAACGGATCAGAACGAAAACATTGAATTTACTTATGGTAAAACGATTGTAAAACTCCACTTTAGACCCACCAAAACCTCTCTACATATATAATATTAGTATTATATATTTTATATACATAATACATCTAAATTAAAATTATGGAACACCGACATCTCGACCCTAACCGGTATGTCACATACTATGTGGATCAAGTGGGTAATGGGTTACCCGGCTATTATGGGACACCCACCATGTATGGTTCGGGGATAGGAGGTATATTCCGTAACCTCTTTAGGATGGTTTTACCGTTTATGAAGAGAGGCTTCAGCATAGCCAAACCTCATTTAAAATCAGCAGCAAAAAATATAGTAAGTGAGGTTGTAGCCAATGCTATGACCAGAAGGGCGTCACCAGATGTCGAGAGTCAAGAAGGCTCAGGGTTGATGATGTTGTCTCGAAGACCGAAAAAGAGGCCTCCTGGTATAAGGCGAAGGCTTGCGCCTAAAAACGGAGGTTAACGGTTAAAAGAAACTCAGTTAGTCAAAGACGGGGTAAAGTGAGGAGGTCTGGACCAAAAAGGTAAAAAGAATACGCGGCAGTATTTTCTAAAAGAACAAGCACCATGGCTCTTTTACACCGCATGTCCTCTGAAGCTATAAAGACAGAGCTCGATCTTTTCACGGCCCTCTTAACCCAACATTCAGTAGAGAGGTCCAGTTATGTGGAGATAGCCCCACTCTCTGCCATTACAGACAACGGCCCCATAGAGTTTTTCATACCCGGCCACGGTGACAACTATTTGGACCTCAACAACACCTTGGTGCATTTGCGTCTAAAAGTGACCAAAAGAGATGGTACTGATATAGCAAACGTTGCCAAAGTCAGTCTCATGAATTACCCAGTGGGCACCATCTTCTCCCAAGTGGATGTGACTTTGGGGGAACGTCTAATCAGTCAAAGCAGTGCCACATACCCATACCGGGCCATCATAGAATGCTTACTCAACTACTCTGAAGACACTCTCAAGACCCAATTCAGCGCAGGGCTTTTTAGCAAGGATACTGCAGGAGGCTCGATGGAATCGACAGACCCATCCACCGGTGCAAATAAAGGACTGGAGGCACGGGCTCGCTACTGTGCAGAATCTCGAGAGTTTCATCTGCTAGGCCCTATACACTCTGATATTTTCTTTCAAGAACGTTTACTATTAAATGCGGTTGATTTAAGACTAAAATTAACCAGGGCCAAGAATGAGTTTTGCCTAATGTCTGCAACGGATGGGGACTTTAGCTTAAAAGTGTTGGGGGCCACGCTTTTTATTAAAAAGTGTCGGTATCTCCAGCAGTTCGTCTGGGTCACTCACAGGCTTTGCTGAAAGGAAATGCCCTTTACCCTCTCCAAAGAATAACCATGAAAACCTTTAGCATACCTGTGGGCAGCAGAATCTGCAGTCAATAAAACCTATTTCTAGGCCCTTTACCGCGATACGTGGTTATAGGTTTGGTTGATCACGCCTCCAATACGGGCAGCTTAAATAAAAACCCATTTAATTTTCAACACTTCAATGCAGAGTATGTAGCTCTGTGTCAGGACGGACGTCAGGTCCCTGCTAAGGCTTTCCAACCGCAATTTAATAACAACAAATCTGTGCGAGAATTTTACAATCTATTCCTGGCTACCGGGAGCATCTAAAAGATCTCTCTTTACCTATTGACAGAAATGATTTTGCAGAGGGTTACACAATGTATGCTTTCAATTTATCCCCTGATGATGACACCTCAGGAAATCTTTCGGTGGTGTCCCAAGGTAACCTCAGGCTGGAAATGCGTTTCCGTACACCTTTAGCCTGTACCGTTAGCATGATTGTTTATGCCTGCTCTGATTCAATCTTGGAGGTGAATAGCCGAAGACAGGTTTTAGTAGATTATTATTAAGGATCGTTGAGCAAAGACATGAATACCCAAGAGTTGGAAGGGCTCATGAGCCGACTGATTGGAAAACAATTTTGCGGAGTGTTGGCTTGTGATGAATTACCTATGGAGAAATGGACGGAGCGGCCTGCCCTGTTTATTGTCAATACCCATCCTAAACACATGCCGGGTGAACATTGGCTAGCTGTGACATTAGAAGAGGAAGGAGGAAGAAAAATCTCAACTTTTTTTGATTCCTATGGCTTTCCCCCCGGTTTTTCACATTTCCCCAAATCTATTAAAGAATTTCTGACCAAAAACTGCTCAAAGATATACTATAACATCAAACAGGTGCAAGATAACCTTTCAACTACATGCGGACAACACTGTGTATTCTACCTATGCCAAAGAGCCCGGGGAGTTTCTTTTGAAGATGTTATGTCTCTTTATAAGGATGATTTAAGAAGTAATGATAACGTTGTAGCTTGTTTTGTTAGAAAATATCAAAAGTGTTCAAATGTGTATCCTTTAAGAACGTGTAATCAAGGCGTATGCTCACGCCAAATGTTTCAAGAATGCCACAAATGTTAAATTGCTTATTTTTTTAAATAAAATGTATTGAATTTAATCATAGTCATTCAAAAGTCATTCAAAAGTCTAACCACCCAGAGAGATCGGGATTAGGGAAAGGTCCGGAGGCATTCAGGGGGGTAAATTGGTTATCGTCATTCATTTCATAAGGATGCAAGGGTTTTGGGGCATCTTTAGGGGTGCTGTATCTCGTTGAAGGTTTGTGTTTTAAAGAGTGAATCTGTTGACGAATCTTATAGTTGGGTACACCCGAGAGGGGTATGTTGAGGATGGCCAGGGCCTTAAGAAACTGATGCCACCCTGAAGGTCTTCTGTCATCAGCAACCTTGTGGGCAGATGTGGTACTTTTAAGCAAGTCAGTATATGTGAACCCTTGACAACCGAACCCTGAAGGATAAACTCTCCTTTGTCGTTCCAAGTAGCTGCCCCATTTGAGTCTTTTAGCTTGTTCATAATGTAGCTAACATTTTTCCTGTTACGTGCCGGAACATGGGTTAACAAGTCATGCATAACTTTATCTTCAACAGGCATTTGATCTTCAGACGGTAAGCTCGCAGGTACAGGCATTACAGGGGCGTGGCTCTCGCTAGGCTCGTCATCTTTTAAAGGGTCCTGTAGGGAAATAGTTAAATGGCCTGTCTCTCTCTCCCCTTGTTTCACCAAGGACAAATACCTTTGCAAGAGGTTTGTGTATTTTTGGACCTTATCATAGGGGTTCAATCCTTTTTGATTCAAAATATCCTTCATGGCCGTATCCAAATCATTTTCTGCTGTTTGTCTGATATTTTCGGGACCCTGCACTTGTTTTTTAAGTCTATCCAACTCTTGTTGTGGCACCAGATACATTTTATTGGCCATCACCCTATGTGTTCAACCACCACGTCGGGCTGCAATAAGGCTGGTGATGAAGGGCACGGCTATACTTAGTAAAGGTAGAATAAAACCGCCAGACTGTTGTATGCTATGTCGTTTCTTTTGAAGACTGACCCTTTTATTGGCAAAGAGCTTGATCGCGGTCTTTTGTCTCTTTAATTTTTTCAATTGTGTCAGGGTGAGTGGAATGCGTCCTTTGAGAAGATTCAAAGCAATCTCACATAGGGATAATATGAGATCTGAAGAACAGTGACCCAAGATGGCCTTCCGTTCATTAGATGTAGCCCCAACTAGGCTTCTCAAGAGGGGCAAGTTTCTTTTTAAACGCAGAGACATAGCGGCTACTTTTTAGGAATGTAGCGCCGTTACCTTTACCTTGAACAGACCGGTGACCCTGGGTGTTCTGGAGTATTTGCTTATCAAAGGATTAAATAAGAAAATGGCAGGTAGCTCTCCATAAAGTAGGCTTCTACATCTGCTGAGCTATTAAACGTGAAGTTTTGTCTGTGGCTTTTTGAACAAAACCATGTTTTATCAAACTGATGGTGCACAATTTTACCTTGGTGAAACACATTTCCCACCAAGAATGTCATGGTTTCAAAATATTGCAAATGATCCCCAATTGCTGATTTGTCTCAAAATCATAGAAAACAGCAGATTGTTTTTATGAATAAAAGTTCATCTCAGACAGGGCTCAGGTATTCCTTCAACAAACTTGATTTTTATTGTCTTCAACCACTTCAGAGGTTTTTAAAGGCCCTTTACATATTGGACAATGTATGATTCCACACACATGCGGTTTAGGGCTATCTATTTTAAAATACTGTAAAAACAAGTTTTACATTTTGGGCCCTTCTTGTTAAAATGGCACACTGGGGTACAGAACCTTTACAGGCAGTCAGGATGCCATGTTTCAGACACCCTGTGGCTTTATTGTAACAGTAGCCAAAGGGACAATGTGGTCCAGTCAGGCAAAAACAGGGTGTCAAGACAACCCTGAATCTTTTTTAAGTGGGGCCTTCTGCAGATGGAAGCCTGACATACCCAAAAGTTATTTTGTAGGAGGTCCTAAATGCCAAGTCCCTATTCCTGTCTTTATGGCACCCATGGACACAAGCGTGTGATTGAGTCCTAAAAATGCAGGGTGTTGGTTTATGGCATAGGGCATGTTGGTTTTGACATAAAAGTACAGAATCTGAGGGTGCGGTTGGGGCTGTTTTGCCGGTACTGGCAGGATGGCTGCATTAGCTCTACTGTGGTACAAAACCACAATCTTGATATTCAGAAAGTTTTCAAATTTGACTATATCGGAGAATGCCACCGCCTCCTGTATACCGAGACCCACCGCCGTTTGGATCTCTCTAGCTTTTTGTAATGCCGTCAGATCAGTACAACCAGGGTTAAGTAAATGCGCTAGGCCTGTTGCAAAACATAGCTTATTATCGGGATTGTGAACGTTTATGAGGTAGGCCCTTTTATTGCTTATGATTTCTGACTGCATTAGGCTATCACGCTTCCTTCTCTGCCCCCCACCCCCCTGGGGTTGACGTATTATTTGCACTACAAGCTCGAGGGTTCGATCGGCTATGATGGCTAAATTTGACTGAACAAGGCGTTCTAGCAGCGCGGTAAATTGTTCAAGATCTGCTTCGCCATTGGGTAAAATAAGAGATACTGTGTTATGCAGGCTATCTCCACAAATTTCCAACTGTAAGACATCACGTGGTTCGCCATAATCTCTTGCCGTCTCTAACAGATCGTTTAGAGTGTCCATTATCATCATGTAAAATACCGCATAGTCAAGATTCTGATTCACCCATAGGAAATTGAAAAACTGTTGAATCTCTGTATTGTTGAATTTATTCCTGTACACAACCCGACACGTCTATCAAGACCATCTGCCGCCAGATTTATTAGACAATTTTCCAATTCCCCAAAAACATCTTGTGGCGTTTCAGACTCTACGGACCTGGGCGTTACTGGTTGGTCTATCTCTGTTGGGGTGGCAGGGGCAGAAAATGTCTGACTCTCATTCATCCGATTAATTAAGGTTATGAGGGCTTCGGGAATCTGGGATAACATGTTTTCATCGGGCGTCCCTGACTCGTTCATGCGATTAATCATTTCTAGGAGTTCGGCTGGGAATCTCTGTTAATATGCTTTCATCTGACGTCCCTGACTCGTTCATGAGATTAATCATTTCTAGGAGTTCTGGCGGTATCTGTGCTAAGAGGCTTTCATCTGACGTCCCTGACTCGTTCATACGTTTAATAACTTCTAGGAGTTCGGCTGGAATCTGTGCTAAGAGGCTTTCAACTGTCTCCCCTTGTTGCTGTAGTTCTGCCATTTTTGGATAATTAAGGATGTGCGTTTTTTTGGGTCTTTCTGAAATGGTTGGTGTTACATGTATGATTTTAGCGTCTGTATTTGCGTTTTTTAATGGGGTTGCTGTTTAACATGCGTGGAATTGTTCTATGCCAGAATAACATATCGTCTCTGTACTGTCTCTCAAATAAATCCAGGCGTTTGTATAGCAAAACATTCCTCGATTTCAAAGCCCTGGAAAATAATGTGAAAAACCTTTCTTGTTCTACTTCAGGTACTGATGCCGTAGAATTAACGGGGTCGATAAGGTTGGCCGCATCACAGAATAGCTGGTCGTCAACATCTGACATGTCATTAAAAACAGGTCTCTCGGTTGTTTCATCGGGAATGTTCGGTGCCCCGGAATCCCCCAGCTCTAGATGTATGTGTCCGTCTGTGCCGTTTTTCGCCGGGGCGGAGTTTGAATGAAAATAATACCTAATACACAAAATTGCGTTATTAAATATAAAAAATATGTTAGATACATAAAATGTCAAATACATTTCAGGTATAATAATATATATTAACAGTACATATTTAAAATACCTTGGCTTTTTTGGCGCTTGTTCTGACGAATTGAGGATACAGAGGGCTCTAGGCTTTTTTCCTCTAGCGTTCCAGATTCTGCAGGGCCTGTCTCCGGGCAGTCTGAAAAAACATTATTTGTCCTTGGTTTAACATATGCTATCAACAGAGGTATAACTAATAACAAGACGTATAACTAATAACAAAATGTATAATGGTCTCATACCGTGTCCCTGGAGCGGATCGGCTCGTTCCCGAACAGTATTTTTCGTTCCCAATGCCCAACAGTAGTTTTCCTGGGGGTGGCGTTGAATCTGAGCAATGTACTTGGACCACAGTTGTTCATTGCCTGTTCAGATCTGGAATATCATTCGGGCTGTAGGGGTAAATACGTTTTTTAAATAACCCTAGTGTTTAATTAGTTCCCCGATGGCGACTGACTGCCTGACTTTTGAGACTGTGAGCCACCCCTCATGTTGTTCCAGATCCGGTAAACCGCGTAAAAGCTGCGTAAATGTTTGGGATCCTAACCAACGTTAGACAATATTAACAGTTATATGCTATATATATATATATATACACTTTTTTAACGTATATTGGCCTTTGGCCTGAAATACCCAAATAACTCGGGTTTAATATTACAATAATATTCAAACAAATCTTAAAATATATTTTTCATTTACTCACCTCCAGAAATATCCATTAGGAGAGATTCACTTATTCAGAATATATTTTTTTCAATCGGTCCTGGCAGCTAAATATTAGGGCCTTTGTGTTTGCGCTAAAGCAGTGCTAACCATGTTAAAATAGATGCTCCCCGTTCTGGCCCCAATTTGCTAAAGTACAGAATGAGTTTCGAGAGATATCATGTATGCAACACCCGCTGTATGTTTGGTTTAGAGACCAAAAGGCTGTGAATTCATAGAGCCATTCTGTCTGCAAATGGTTTGGTGGGGTCCTGGTGCGTTGATTAGATATCAGTGTTTAACCCCGGGCGGTCGGCCGATATCTTGACATGCCATATGGCCGATAGTGCAAACCTTGGTTTCAAACGATTCTCTACAGATAGAGCGCTGGGACCCCTTGTTGAACCCACACACAAACCCTTTTGTTTTTTGAAACGCACACACACACACACACACACACACACTCCTGCTGCTCCGTCACACATCCACTCATGCACGCACCCCGATTTCCCATGTCTTTTTCGAGACAGAGCTGGGTGATGATGTGAAATACTCTTTGCCATAGTTACGGGTGAGATACAGTTTTTTAAATTCCTTTTATTGAATTCCAAAATATTTCGTACAACCTTTAAGACATGTTTGAATTAAGTAACACATTTGAATAATATTTAAACATGCATCACACGTGTTTTATGTAAAAAAAAAAAAGCTTGGAGGCCTGCCTTGTACATTATTACAAACTTGAATAAACCGTAATGTTCATAACACACCATTGTAGGAAAAGACTATAAAATAATACATGTTTTTTCAGGTCTTACAGTAGTCTGCGCCAGACCCTAGCGTGAGAGAAAAGACCGCTTCCCTTTAGTTAAATGGGTGCTATACATTTTCAAAACCAATGATTTAATTCTAAATATTTAACACCTACATTTTAACAACGTTATAATTCAACATTTTTTACTATTTCTTACAGATATAGGGTCTTGTTAGCCATGACCATTATCCGTTTCCAATTCCCCATCGCAAAGTCTTTTGCCCGCTCCATCGAAGCTCTGCCCGCTTTCACTCCAGGGAAAGAGCCGCCTTCGACCTTGTTGGTCCTGGGTATGTCTCAACGATAACCTCGGCCATCGCCGTAATTGTTCATGATTTTCGAAAAGACTGTCCAGCTTATTCATCAGTGTTCGGAAAATATGGTAATCGCGCCATTTAAAACGGAACATTATTTGAAAAAAATGTACATCCTTGCATGCTTTGGAAGATACATATGAACTGACCGTTTTCGATGCATTTGCACTATCAAATTGTTCACATGCTAAAATTGTCACTCTGGAGTCCGCGGTATACGCCATTGAAGCGATTCTTAGGGCCATTAAATCACTTCGTCCACAGACTTGTTCTTCCAACGCATATCCGGGCAGCCTTGAAGCACACAGGGGGCGTTCAATTTGACACAGCGCGAGTCTTATTTTAAGCCATTCTCTCATCCTTAGCGCTGGAGAAAAACTCTCGGGTTCTGCCCGATAAAAGGGTTGGGACACGCTGTCTGTGAATATCTTAACCGTAGATTCCTCCGGGTGGAATATGTACGAAATATGTCCCTCACTTGTACACAAATATCCTTTAAAACATTCTGGAGCCTCACGCAAAACATCCTCCAGGCTTTTGTCGTTGGATTCATGACATGAGCTGCAAAGCACTCTGAGAATTGGCCTTGTAGACATATTTTAGCTGTTTAATATTCAGGTCTTTATTTAAAAAAAATGCTTGTTCTGGACATTTATAATGCAGATGCCACAGCCCTATACCCCCAGGACATTCCTGCTTCATCAGATAACAAACATAAGGGCGATAAAACTGGGGGTGGGGGACATACACGTTCCAAAAGTTCAACCACTCAACCCCCCCTCCCCAGTTCAACCAGGCCCCCTAGACATCAATCACCATGACTACTTCAAAGCATACCATATAGATATAAAATAACACACACCCTCTAACACGTGACCACATGAACAGGGAGGGACGGGCCGGAGGCCCATATTCGGACATGTACACGTCATCATGACGCAGGGTCATCAATCAATCATTTTGACCCGTGCCGTCTACTGTATTCTCTCTCACGCAGATGTGCAGGGACCCTGGGCATCTTTCTTTTGGTGTTTTTCAGGGTCAGTAGAAAGGCCTCTTTAGTGTCCTAAGGTTTCATAACTGTGACCCTAATTGCCTACCGTCTGTAAGCTGTTAGTGTCTTAACGATTTTTCCACAGGTGCATGTTGATTAAACCCTTTACAATGAAGATCTGTGAAGTTATTTGGATTTTTACTAATTATCTTTGAAATACAGGGTCCTGAAACAGGGACGTTTCTTTTTTTCCAGCAGGACATCATGGTCAACAGAGTCAAATGTAGCACCTAAATCCAAGAGTACCAGGACAGAGAGCTGTTTGGCATCTGTGTTGGTACACTCATTTACCACTTCAACTAAGGCTTGTTCTGTGCTGAAAACTAGATTTCATTGTTTTTATACAGTTGGTAGATTAAAAATAATTTTGCTTTTGAATACCAATTTCTCCAGAATTTTGCATAAGAATGGAAGGTTGGAGATTGGCTGAAAATTGCTAAGAGCTGAAGAATCTAGATTATTTTTCTTCAGAAGGGGTTTCACCATAGCAGTTTTAATGCAGTGGGAAAAGTGGTTAACAATAGCATGTACTTCTTCAGATATGCAATTAAAAACTGTTCTGAAGAAGGTAGTGGGGATAGGATCGAAGGCAGGTAGAAGTCTTAAACATGTTGTATCAAGACTGCCCAAATGTGCCTAATATGATTATTAATAACTTTACATGTTCAAAATTATGCACTCTCCTCAAATAATAGCATGGTATTATTTACGACAGCTACTGTAAACTGGACAGTGCAGTTAGATTATCAAGAAATTAAGCTTTCCGCCAATATCAGATATGTTTATGTCCTGGGAAATTTTCGCATTAGCCTACGTTAGCTCAACTGTCCCGTGGATGGGACACCTTTTTTCTCAATTTCCGCCTGAATGACGAACCCAAAGTGAACTGCCTGTTGCTCAGGCCCTGAAGCCAGAATGTGCATATAATTGGTACCATTGGAAAGAAACACTTTGACGTTTGTAGAAATGTTAAAATAATGTAGGAGAATATAACACAATAGATATGGTAGGAGAAAATCCAAAGAAAAATCAACCATCATTTTTTTGAGAGAGAGACCATGCTCTTACAATGGTATGTGTAAGAGCATACTGAAAGTTAGCTCCCAGGATGCAATCCCTATGGTTTCACAGGGTGTTTGCAGTCTATGCTCAAGGTTTCAGGCTTGAAAACATTTGAGGGTATCTGAGGAGTAGACAGAAACGTATTTTGACTTGTTGAAACAAAGTTTATGGGTAGATTTTCGGATTCCTTTTTCTGTATGTTGAACGAGTGGATTACTCTAATCGATGGTGCCAACTAAACAGACTTTTTTGGATATAAAGAAGGATTTTATCTAACTAAACGACACTTCATGTTATAGCTGGGACCCTTTGGATGACAAATCAGAGAGAGAAGTAAGTGAAGAAGTAAGTTTTCAAAAAGTAAGTGAATATTTAATCGCTATTTGTGAATTTATGAAACCTGTGCCGGTGGAAAAAGATTTTGATGTGGGACGCCATCCTCAAATAATCGCATGGCATGTTTTTGCTGTAATAGCCACTGTGAATCGGACAGTGCAGTTAGATTAACAAGACTTCATATAAGACACTTAAATGTACCTAAATGTTTAATATCCATAATTTAAATTTAAATTACTTATTTGAATTGCGCGCCCTCCAGTTTCACCAGAAGTATCCGGGAGCGTAATCCTAGCCTCAAATGCATTAGCATAACGCAGCGGACATAAATACCCCTAGAAACTTTTCCTATTCATGAAAGTCTCAAATGAAGTGAAATAAATATATTCAAACACAAGCTTAGCCTTTTGTTAACAACACTGTCATCTCAGATTTTCAAAATATGCGTTACAGCCAACGCTAGACAAGCATTTGTGTAAGTTTATCATGGCATAATGCTACGCTAGCTCTGCTGGCAGCAGGCAACATTTTCACGAAAATAAGAAAAGCA
The DNA here is from genome assembly GCF_018296145.1 of Oncorhynchus tshawytscha. Taxonomy (NCBI): domain Eukaryota; kingdom Metazoa; phylum Chordata; class Actinopteri; order Salmoniformes; family Salmonidae; genus Oncorhynchus; species Oncorhynchus tshawytscha. Next base: position 86,677,855 of record NC_056429.1, on the reverse strand, counting down.
ACCAAATTAAATAATTTACCTTTGAAGAACTTCGGATGCTTTCACTCAGGAGACTCCCAGTTAGATAGCAAATGTTCCTTTTTTCCCAAAATATTATTTTTGTAGGCGAAATAGCTCCCGTTTCTTCATCATGCTTGGCTGAGAAATCGACCAGAAAATGCTGCAACTATAACGCCAAACTTTTTAAAAAATTTGCTCCATAATATTGACAGAAACACGGCAAACATTGTTTAGGATCCATCCTCAAGGTGTTTTTAACATATATATTCGATAATATATCCGTCGAGGCAATTGGTTTCTCATAAGAAGCGATTGGAAAAATGGCTACCTCAGTATTTTACGCAAGATTTTCGGCGGGAGACACCATGTGACCACTTGCTATATATGGTCCCTTACGGCCATTCTTCAATGGAAATGCCTAAAAAGAAGTCACAATCCCGTAGACACCTTGGGGAATACGTGGAAAACGTAAGCTCATTCGTAGCTCATTCACAGCCATATAAGGAGTCATTGGCATGAGGCGGTTTCAAAAAATGCGGCACTTCCTGGTTGGATTTTTATCTGGGTTTCGCCTGTAACATCAGTTCTGTGGCACTCACAGACAATATCTTTGCAGTTTTGGAAACATCAGGGTGTTTTCTTTCCAAAGCTGTCAATTATATGCATAGTCGAGCATCTTTTCGTGACAAAATATCTTGTTTAAAATGGGAACGTTTTTCATCCCAAAATTTTAATAGCGCCCCCTAAATGCAAATCGGGATCGATTTGGCAACAGACAGTGAAAGTGCATGGCGCCAAATTCAAACAACAGAAATCTCATAATTAAAATTCCTCAAACATACAAGTATGACACACCATTTTAAAGATACACTTGTTGTTAATCCCACCACAGTGTCCGATTTCAATTCAATGCGATTATGTTAGGTCAGCGCCTAGTCACAGAAAAACGAAGCCAATTTCCAGCCAGAGAGAGGAGTCACAAAAAGCAGAAATAGAGATAAAATGAATCACTAACCTTTGCTGATCTTCATCAAATGGCACTCATAGGACTTCATGTTACACAATGCATGTATGTTTTGTTCGATAAAGTTCATATTTATATCCAAAAATCTCACTTTACATTGGCGCGTTATGTTCAGTAATGTTTTGCCTCCAAAACATCTGGTGATTTTGCAGAGAGCCACATCGATTTACAGGAATACTCATCATAAATGTTGATGAAAGATACAAGTGTTATGCATAGAAATAAAGATATACTTCTCCTTAATGCAACCACTGTGTCAGATTTCAAAAAAGCTTTACGGCAAAAGCACACCATGCGATAATCTGAGTACAGAGCTCAGCCACCAAACAGATACAAGCCTTGTTGTGGAGTCAACAAAAGTCAGAAATAGCATTATAAATATTCACTAGGTGCACTAGGTTCATGGCATGAGGGCAGGAGGCATGGGACGGGCCGCAGAGGAGCGCACAGAAGTGACATGATGACGTGAAAAGTGCACATTTGTAAATCCCAAACTCTAAAAGTAAAGTGATTCTTCACAAAAAATACAGTTTTATATCTTTATGTTTGAAGCCTGAAATGTGGCAAAAGGTCGCAAAGTTCAAGGGGGCCGAATACTTTCGCAAGGCACTGTACATATAATATATTTGTGACATTGTGGTTACAATAAAGGATGTCAACAAGATGCTGTATTTTTGTTTACAGTAGTGATGGACAGCTGGAGGCATTTAGAAAACAGATTTTCAAACACTTGTTTTTCACAAGTGTATTGTAGTACAGTAGCCAGGCGATATTGGCAGAGAGTCACATGTCATTGTTAGAGAGTCAGGCGGCATTGGTTGATAGTCAGGCGGAGAATGATGCGTTGAATAGGGCGAGAAACAAGATGGAGTCACAATCCATGCCAGGCACACCTGTGAGCTCTGGAACTCCACCTCCGACAGGCAGAGTCAACATACCTGGCAGGTTTGTCAGATTGTCGGTTCACCTTGACATTTCCAATCCTCATCTGACAACAGAACTTGACCAACTGCTCACCAGGCACAGCAAGGGCCATCCAGACCGTTATGATGTTCTGCTATTCTGCTATTCCAAAGACATGTAACCAAAGTGAGATACCACAAGTGGACACAGAAAACTGGGATAGATCTCGAGGCAAATGTGGCTTACCAGTGAACATACAGGTGTTCGTCATTAATACTGTGTCTCAGAAGTTGCTGTCCTTGACTAATGCAATCTGAAAAAGCATTAAAGACAGAGTTAATGAGTACTTGAGATCACTGAGAAAGTCTGGACATGGCCTGCTCTCCCTTATGTAAGCAATTAGGCACTTAACCATGTTTACTAAAGTATGTACCGTAGGCTATGTTTACTTGTCAGACAGCACAGTAGCCTAATAAACAAATGCAGGCATATTCTATCTTCAAACTTAATTCAATTATTTATTATCCAAATGTTTAAAGTGTGTGTGGGCAACCTCATGCATCCGCAAAATGTCAGATAAAGCATATACTGTACAGTATTGTATTTCATCATCAGCATCTTTATGCTTTCGAAAATAAAACAATGATGAAAGTACTCTATCAAAATGCAGATATTTATTAAGTTATGGATCCATAGCGAATTACTATGGGAATAAATATAACTGAATGACAGAAATTGGAACAAAGTAGGCTAATGAACATAAACAAATTGTTGCTTCCTGGAGAATACAATTCCAAACACACGGTCACGTTGTACACCACCATTATGGCCATTAGCAGGACTTTTAGCAGGACAATAGATTTGCCTAGAAGGAGGGTAGGGGGAGAATTCTGTCGTCAAATGTATTTCTTAGTTAGGTTGGCTGTATCACAACCGGCCGTGAATGGTTGCAATTTCAGTTTAATCCACCAGAAAAGACATAACAAATAATACAACAAATATTGTGGTTAAACTGAAATATACTAATTGATGAAAAAAACATTTTCAATTGTAACATTTAACATGTGGAAGGGGGAAATATATTATTATCAAACCTGTTTGTCACAAGCATAGCAGGCTGTGAATTCTGCAAACAACATTTCTAGGATGGGTTATTAGCAGGTCATATGGGTCATGGCTCTCGATTGGTGCAGTCGTCTAAGGCACTGCATCTGAGTGCAAGAAGCATCACTATAGGCCCTGGTTCAAATCCAGGCAGTATAACATCTGGCTGTGATTGTAAGTTCCATAGGGTGAACACAATTGTCCCAGTGTCATCTGGCTTATGGGAGGATTTGGCTGGCCGGGATGTCATTAGTTTCTCTTGCTCTAAAAATAAATATTTTGGCTTTTATAAATGTTCAATTATATTCCGTGATATACTTAAGATATACTGTATGTGTTAACTGAATAGAAGCAAGTCAAGTTGATGGTACGGACATATAGCCTCGGCACCTACATAAAGCTGAGTGATCAGAATAAAAAATGACCAACATTCTTTCTGATAGTCTTTAATAAATAAATGTTTTGGTTATCCTGACCTGGACAACATGTATTGTTTTATAATAGTCCATTAAGGGCTATTAGAAGGTCAATATATGCTTACCAACACCTCTCGGTATTGTGATACTTTGTGCAAGGCAATTGATCAGCATTAAACACTTTTTGGATTGGGCCCCCTGAGTGGCGCAGTGGACTAAGGCAGTGCATCGCAGTACAAACTGCGTAGCTACAGTTGTTGGTTCGATACCTGTGCTGGGAGTCCCATGAGGTGGCTTTTGGTTTCTCTCCCTCTAAAAACAGAAATGAATCATTTTAAATAGCGAACTGGCTTTATTTACAAATTTGTGAGAACTTTTTCTCACTCACTCTAGGTTAAATGAAAACGAAATAATCTCCAAAATATCGTTATTTTTTAAACAAAGAGATTATTATTATTAATGAATTTACAATTATATAGAAATGCCTTAGATATTCTCACAGATCAGATTTAACCTAACAAATTTTTTTTAGAATCCTCCAATCCTCTTAATGCTCTTAGTACTGTAGCCTACTCCCGACCGTCACGTTGTACAGCGCCATATTTTACGCTCCATCCTAACGGACACCCTGAGGGTTTTGTTTTTCGTTTTTCTTGGAATAGAAACACCATAAATCCCCTTGGCATTTTTCCTATTTTAGTGTATTACAACCTGTAATTTAAATGGATTTTTATTTTGAATTCTTAAAATGAACATACTTCCAAATAGTCCAAATTGGTGAAGTGAAATTTAAAAAATAACTTTCTAAACAATTAAAAGAAATGTAAAATGGAAAAGTGGTGCATGCATATGTATTCACCCCCTTTGCTATTTTATTTATTTTATTTTTATTTCACATTTATTTAACCAGGTAGGCAAGTTGAGAACAAGTTCTCATTTACAATTGCTACCTGGCCAAGATAAAGCAAAGCAGTTCGACACATACAATGACACAGAGTTACACATGGAGTAAAACAAACATACAGTCAATAATACAGTATAAACAAGTGTATATACAATGTGAGCAAATGAGGTGAGATAAGGAAGGTAAAGGCAAAAAAAGGCCATGGTGGCAAAGCAAATACAATATAGCAAGTAAAACACTGGAATGGTAGATTTGCAGTGGAAGAATGTGCAAAGTAGAAATAAAAATAATGGGGTGCAAAGGAGCAAAATAAATAAAGAAATAAAAAAAATTCAGTAGGGAAAGAGGTAGTTGTTTGGGCTAAATTGTAGGTGGGCTATGTACAGGTGCAGTAATCTGTGAGCTGCTCTGAATGTTGGTGCTTAAAGCTAGTGAGGGAGATAAGTGTTTCCAGTTTCAGAGATTTTTGTAGTTCGTTCCAGTCATTGGCAGCAGAGAACTGGAAGGAGGCCAAAGAAAGAATTGGTTTTCGGGGTGACCAGAGAGATATACCTGCTGGAGCGTGTGCTACAGGTGGGTGATGCTATGGTGACCAGCGAGCTGAGATAAGGGGGGACTTTACCTAGCAGGGTCTTGTAGATGACATGGAGCCAGTGGGTTTGGCGACGAGTATGAAGCGAGGCCCAGCCAACGAGAGCATACAGGTCGCAATGGTGGGTAGTATATGGGGCTTTGGTGACAAAACGGATTGCACTGTGATAGACTGCATCCAATTTGTTGAGTAGGGTATTGGAGGCATTGAAGCTTGCCTGGAGGGTTGTTAACACAGTGTCCAAAGAAGGGCCAGAAGTATACAGAATGGTGTCGTCTGCGTAGAGGTGGATCAGAGACTCACTGGCAGCAAGAGCGACATCATTGATGTATACAGAGAAGAGAGTTGGTCCAAGAATTGAACCCTGTGGCACCCCCATAGAGACTGCCAGAGGTCCGGACAGCAGACCCTCTGATTTGACACACTGAACTCTATCAGAGTAGTAGTTTGTGAACCAGGCGAGGCAATCATTTGAGAAACCAAGGCTGTCGAGTCTGCCGATGAGGATGTGGTGATTGACAGGGTCTAAAGCCTTGGCCAGATCAATGAATATGGCTGCACAGTAATGTTTCTTATCGATGGCGGTTAAGATATCGTTTAGGACCTTGAGCGTGGCTGAGGTGCACCCATGACCAGTCTGTAACCAGATTGCATAGCAGAGAAGGTATGGTGAGATTTGAAATGGTCGGTAATCTGTTTGTCAACTTGGCTTTCGAAGACCTTAGAAAGGCAGGGTAGGATAGATATAGGTCTGTAGCAGTTTGGGTCAAGAGTGTCCCCCCCCTTTGAAGAGGGGGATAACCGCAGCTGCTTTCCAATCTTTGGGAATCTCAGATGACACGAAAGAGAGGTTGAACAGGCTAGTAATAGGGGTGGCAACAATTTCGGCAGATAGCTTAGATTGTAGGATGGCTGGGGTGTTCCAGTTTAGGTCGCCTAGCAGCACGAGCTCTGAAGATAGATGGGGGGCAATCAGTTCACATATGGTGTCCAGAGCACAGCTGGGGGCAGAGGGTGGTCTATAGCAGGCGGCAACGGTGAGAGACTTGTTTATAGAGAGGTGGATTTTTAAAAGTAGAAGTTCAAATTGTTTGGGTACAGACCTGGATAGTAGGACAGAACTCTGCAGGCTATCTTTTCAGTATATTGCAACATCGCCCCCTTTGGCAGTTCTATCTTGCCTGAAAATGTTGTAGTTTGGGATTAAAATTTCAGAATTTTTGGTGGTCTTCCTAAGCCAGGATTCAGACACAGCTAGAACATCCGGGTTGGCAGAGTGTGCTAAAGCAGTGAATAGAACAAACTTAGGGAGGAGGCTTCTAATGTTAACATGCATGAAACCAAGGCTATTGCGGTTACAGAAGTCATCAAAAGAGGGCGCCTGGGGAATAGGAGTGGAGCTAGGCACTGCAGGGCCTGGATTCACCTCTACATCGCCAGAGGAACAGAGGAGGAGTAGGATAAGGGTACGGCTAAGAGCAATAAGAATTGGTCGTCTCGAACGTCTGGAACAGAGAGTAAAAGGAGGTTTCTGGGGGCGATAAAATAGCTTCAAGGTATAATGTACAGACAAAGGTATGGTAGGATGTGAATACAGTGGAGGTAAACCTAGGCATTGAGTGATGATGAGAGAGATATTGTCTCTAGAAACATCATTGAAACCAGGAGATGTCATTGCATGTGTGGGTGGTGGAACTAATAGGTTGGATAAGGTATAGTGAGCAGGACTAGAGGCTCTACAGTGAAATAAGCCAATAAACACTAACCAGAACAGCAATGGACAAGGCATATTGACATTAAGGAGAGGCATGCTTAGTCGAGTGATCAAAAGGGTCCAGAGAGTAGTGAGGTTGGTTGGGGTCACAGCGATTTAGACAGCTAGCCGGACCATCGGTAGCAAGCTAGCATAGGATGGAGGTCTGTTATTAGCCACCTCGTGCATTTCCGTCGGTAGGATTAGTGGGGTTCCGTGTGGTAGAGGGGATGAATCCAATTCACAAAATATATATATATAGATATATATCTATATATATATATATATAGATATAGTTATAGAGACCCAAGAAAAAAAAAGAAAAAAAAACGGTTAGCGGACCGCAGATGGGCGTTCAGGTATCGTCGCGATGGAGGAGCCAGCCGGATAACTCCCTCGGGTAGATAACGTCGGTAGTCCAGTTGTGAAGGCCCGGTGGGGCTCCGCGTTGGCAGTAAAACGGGTCCGGATAGGTGATTGTAGCCCAGGAGTGAATGATGGAACTCTTCAGCTGGCTAGCTCCGGAATAATTGATGTTTGCTCCGGAATCGACCAAAGCCGGATAGCAGCTAGCTAGCTGCGAGATCCAGGTATAAATGTCCAGAGTTAGTGGTTGAAATCCAGGGACATGGAGAGAAAAATAGGTCCGGTATGTTCCGGTCCAAGCCGCGCCGTACAAAACTGCCGATAGATTTTCGAGAAACGTGGTTAGCTGAATACTAACGATTAGTCAGTAAAGAAGCTAACTAGCTCCTGATTAGCTTCTGATTAGCTTCAGGCTAGCTTCTGGATTAGCTTCTGGCTAGCTTTTGGATTAGCTTCTGGCTAGCTTCTGGTTAGCTTCTGGTTAGCTTCTATGGAGGATTACAGATTTGAGGTAAATAATATTTTCTTTTTTTGTAAATATAAATTGGTGAGGCGGGTTGCAGGAGAGTGTTTTGAAGATGAGTTTATGGAAAATAAAATATATATATAAAAAGGTAGGCGAAGAAAGTTGTAAATATATATATATATACGGGACACGACAAGACGAGGACAAAAGACATCTGAACTGCTATGCCATCTTGAAACAACTATGAAGCTAAGCTATGAAGCAACTAAATAAGATCTGGTTCAACCAATAGCCTTCAGTCACATACTTAGTTAAATAAAGTCCACCTTTATGCAATCAAAGTGTCACATGATCTGTCACATGATCTCAGTATATATACCTGTTCTGAAAGACCCTAGAGTCTGCATCACCACTAAGAAAAGGGCACCATCAAGCAAGCGGCACCATGAAGACCAAAGAGCTCTCCAAACAGGTCAGGGACAAATTTGTGGAGAAGTACAGATCAGTGTTGGGTTATAAAATAATATACCCGAAACTGAACATCCCACGGAGCACCATTAAATCCATTATAAAAAAATGGAAAGAACATAGTACCACAACAAACCTGACAAAAGAGGGCTGCCCACTAAAACTCACGGACCAGGCAATGAGGGCATTAATCAGAGAGGCAACAAAGAGACCAAAATAACCCTGAAGGAGCTGCAAAGCTCCACAGTGGAGATTGGAGCATCTGTCCATAGGACCACTTTAAGCCGTACACTCCACAAAGCTGGCCTTTACAAAAGAGTGGCCAAAAAAAGCCATTGCTTGAAAACAAAAATATGCAAACACATTTGGTGTTCACCAAAAGGCATGTGGGAGACTCCCAAAACATTTGGAAGAAGGTACTCTGGTCAGATGAGACTCAAATTGAGCTTTTGGTCGTCAAGGAAAATGCTATGTCTGGCGCTAACCCAACACCTCTCATCACCCCCGGAACACCATCTCCACAGTGAACCATGGGGGTGACAGCATCATGCTGTGGGGATGTTTTTCATCTGCAGGGACTGAGAAACTGGTCAGAATTGAAGAAATGATAGATGGTGCTAAATACAGGGAAATTCTTGAGGGAAACCTGTTTCAGTCTTCCAGAGATTTGACACTGGGATGGAGGTTCAACTTCCAGCAGGACAATGGCCCTTAGGTTACTGCTAAAGCAACACTTGAGTGTTTTAAGGGGAAACACTTAAATGTTTTGAAATGGCCGAGTCAAAGTCCAGACCTCAATCCAATTGAGAATCTGTGGTATGACTTAAAATTGCTGTACATTGGAACCATCGAACTTGAAGGAGCTGGAGTAGTTTTGCCTTGAAGAATGGGCAAACATTCCAGTGGCTAGATGTGCCAAGCTTATAGAGACATACCCCAAGAGACTTGCAGCTGTAATTGCTGCAAAAGGTGGCTCTACAAAGTATTGACTTTGGGGGTGGTGAATAGTTATCCACGTTCAAGTTTTCTGTTTTTTTGTCTATTTTCTTGTTTGTTTCACAATAAAGTGGTAGGCATGTTGTGTAAATCAAATTATACAAACATCTGACAGTGCAGCAATATCTAGCCATTATTATCAAACAATTACACAACAAATACCTTAAACACAAAAATGTAAGTAAGGAATGGAATATATACATATTGTGATATAATGAATTCTAAGTGAAATAAGTAGATGTCTTAACAGACATGCCAAAACTATAGTTTGTTAAAACAAGACATTTATGGAGAGGTTGAAAAAGTAGTTTTAATGACTCCAAGCTAAAACTACTTTTTCAACTTCTCCACAAATGTCTTGTTAATTAACAAACTATAGTTTTGGCATGTCTGTTAAGACATCTATTTATTTCACTTATAATTCACTATATCACAATTCCAGTGAGTCAGAAGTTTACATACACTAAGTTGACTGTGCATTTAAACACATTGGAAAATTCCAGAATATGATGTCATGGCTTTAGAAGCATCTAATAGCCTAATTGACATCAATTGAGTATATTGGAGGTGTACATGTGGCATACCTTCATACTAAGTGCCTCTTTGCTTGACATCATGGGAAAATGAAAGGAAATGAGCCAAGACCTCAAAAACAAATTGTAGACCTCCATATGTCTGGTTCATCCTTGGGAGAAATTTACAAATGTCTGAAGGTACCACATTCATCAGTACAAACAATAGTATGTAAGTATAAACACCATTGGACCACCATACCATCATACCGATCAGGAAGGAGACGCATTCTGTCTCCTACAGAAGAACGTACTTTGGTGTGAAAAGTGCAAATCAATCCCAGAACAGCAAAGGACCTTGTGAAGACGCTGGAGGAAACAGGTACAAAAGTATCAATATCCACAGTAAAACGAAGCCTATATCGACATCTGGTCAGATGCAACAAAAATACAACTGTTTGGCCATAATGACCATCGTTATGTTTGGAGGAAAAAGGGGGATGTTTGCAAGCCAAAGAACACCATCCCAACTGTGAAGCACGGGGGTGGCAGCATCATGTTGTGGGGGTGCTTTGCTGAAGGAGGGACTGGTGCACTTGACAAAATAAATGGCATAATGAGGTAGGAAAATGATGTGGATATATTGAAGCAACATCTCAAGATATCAGTCAGGAAGTTAAAGCTTGATCGCAAATCGGTCTTGAACTGTATGGATGAGCTATGTCAGAGCGGAATAGGCTTAGAAGCAATAGATAGTATAAATATGAGATGAGTAATACAAGATATGTAAACATTTAAAGTGGCATTATTAAAGTGACTAGAGTTCCATTAATTAAAATGGCCAATTATTACAAGTCTGTATGTAGGCAGCAGTCTCACTGTGCTAGTGATGGCTGTTTAACAGTCTGATGGCCTTGAGATTGAAGCTGTTTTTCAGTCTCTCGGTCCCAGCTTTGATGCACCGGGACTGACTTCAGGCAGTGGCTCAGGTGGTTGTTGTCCTTGATGATCTTTTTTGGCCTTCCTGTTTCATTGGCTGCTGTAGGCGTCCTGGAGGGCGGGTAGTTTTCCCCCAGTGATGCGTTGTGCAGACCACACTACCCTCTGGAGAGCCCTGCGGTTGTGGGTGGTGATACAGCCCAACAGGATGCTCTCAATTGTGAATCTGTAAAAGTTATTGAGGCTTTTAGGTGACAAGCCACATTTCTTCAGGCTCCAGAGGTTAAAGAGGCGCTGTTGCGCCTTCTTCACCACACTGTCTGTGTGGTTGGACCATTTCAGTTTGTCTGTGATATGTTCGCCGAGGAACTTTAAACTTTCCACCTTCTCCACTACTGTCCCATTGACATGGATAGGGCCGTTATCCCTCTGATGTTTCCTGAAGTCCACAATCATCTCCTTTGTTTTCTTGACGTTGATTGAGAGGTTATTTTCCTGACACCACACTCCGAGAGCTCTCACCTCTTCCACCCTGTAGTCTGTCTTGTCGTTGTTGCTAATCAAGCCTACTATTGTTGTGTCGTCTGCAAACTTGATGACTGAGTTGGAGGCGTGCATGGCCACGCAGTCATGGGTGAACAGGAAGTACAGGAGGGCTGAGCATGCACCCTTGTGGGGCCCCATTGTTGAGAATCAGCGAAGTGGAGATGTTGTTTCCAACCTTCACCACCCGGGGACGGCCCGTCAGGAAGTCCACGACCCAATTGCACAGGGAGGGTTCAGACCCAGGGCCTCAAGCTTAATGATGAGCTTGGAAGGTGGTGTTGAATGCTGAGCTATGGTCAGTGAACAGCATTCTTACATAAGTATTCCTCTTGTCCAGATGGGATAGGGCAGTGTGCAGTGTGATAACGATTGTCTCGTCTGTTGACCTATTGGGGCAGTAAGAAAGTTGAAGTAGGTCTAGGGTGACAGGTAAGGTGGAAGTGATATCACCCTTGACTAGTCTCTCAAAGCACTTCATGATGATGGAAGTGAGTGCTACGGGGCGATAGTCATTTATTTCAGTTACCTTTGCATTCTTGGGTACAGGAACAATGGTGGCCATCTTGAAGCATGTGGGGACAGCAGACTGGGATAGGGAGAGATTGATATGTCCATGTTAAGGGATTTTTTATCAATAATGACTAATTATGTATACATTTCAATCAGGACTGACTAATCAGAATACTATTATGTTACTGTATATGTATGAATTTTCTTTTTATCCAATGACTGTCTGTTCCTTGGTAGAAATTAATGAAGTTATCGCCAGACTGACTAGAATGCTTATCTACACAGGCAGACCTTGGCTCGGGTCATAAATTATCTAAGTCTTGAGAACTATACAACCATTGTACTGGAGCGGAGATGAGACGGGGTAGTACGAAAACTAATGACATCATTTTCAGTTTATAACCTGTGGTAAACTGTATCATGTTCAGTACTCTCGAGAATAAACGCTGCTGGTTGATTTTGAGACTGCTCTCTGTCCATTTTATGCAAATAAGAGTCTTACAAATTCTTAGGAATTGACAGTGTTTAATTTTAATTGGTTATTAAAACATATAGGAATATAATTCCTGTAACAGTCCATAAACACAACAGCCAGCTAGTCTGCGCATGCTCTGAGGACGCGTCTAGGGATGCTGTCTGGGTCGGCAGCATTTGCGAGAGTTAACACGTCTAAATGTCTTACTCACGTCAGCCACGCAGAAGGAGAGCCCACAGTGCTTGGTAGCGGGCCGCCTCTGTGGTATTCTATTATCCTCAAATCAGGCAAAGATGGTGTTTCGTTTGTCTGGAAGCAAGACGTCGGTGTCCAGACGTGGCTGGTTTTCCATTTGTAGACCGTGATTGTTTGTAGACCCTGCCACATACCTCTCGTGTCTAAGCAGTTCAATTGTGACTCCACTTTGTCTCTATACTGATATTTTGCTTGTTTGAATGCCTTACAGAGGGAATGACTACTCTGTTTGTTTCTGCTATATTCCCAGTTCCCTTGCCACGGTTATATGCGGTGGTACGCGCTTTCTGTTTTGCGCGAATGCTGCTATCCTTCCACTGTATCTGGTTAGGGTAGATTTTAATAGTCACAGTGGGTACAACATGCCCTATACACTTCCTTATAAACTCTCTCACCAAATCAGCGTATACATCAGTATTATTATCTGAGGCTATCTGGAACATATCCCAGTTTGTGACAATTGGTCAGACCAGCGTTGAATAGTCCTTAGCGCGGGTACTTCCTGTTTGAGTTTCTGCCTATAGGAAGGGAGGAGCAAAATGGAGTCATGGTCTGATTGCCAAAAGGTGGGTGGGGGATGACTTTGTATAGCTTTGGAATTTATTGGAACAATGTTCCAGTGTTTCCGGGGTTGGCGCCCCCCCCCCTGGGTTGTGCCGTGGCGGAGATCTTTGTGGGCTATACTCGGCCTTGTCTCAGGATGATAAGTTGGTAGTTGAAGATAACCCTCTAGTGGTGTCGGGGCTGTGCTTTGGCAAAGTGGGTGGGGTTATATCCTTCCTGTATGGCCCTGTCCGGGGGTGTCATCGGATGGGGCCACAGTGTTTCCTGACCCCTCCTGTCTCAGCCTCCAGTATTTATGCTGCAGTAGTTTATGTGTTGGGGGGCTAGGGTCAGTTTGTTATATCTGGAGTACTTCTCCTGTCCTATCCTGTGTCCTGTGTGAATTTAAGTATGCTCTCTCTAATTCTCTCTTTCTCTCTTTCTTTCACTCTCTCGGAGGACATGAGCCATAGGACCATGCCTCAGGACTACCTGACATGATGACTCCTTGCTGTCTCCAGTCCACCTGGCCTTGCTGCTGCTCCAGTTTCAACTGTTCTGCCTGTGATTATTATTATTTGACCATGCTGGTCATTTATCAACATTTGAACATCTTGGCCATGTTCTGTTATAATCTCCATCCGGCACAGCCAGAACAGGACTGGCCACCCCACATAGCCTGGTTCCTCTCTAGGTTTCTTCCTAGGATTTGGCCTTTCTAGGGAGTTTTTCCTAGCCACCGTGATTCTACGCCTGCGTTGCTTGCTGTTTGGGGTTTTAGGCTGGGTTTCTGTACAGCACTTTGAGATATCAGCTGATGTACGAAAGGCTATATAAATACATTTGATTTGATTTGATTTTTCCAGCCTGAGTGCTACAGTCGATATGCTGATAAGAGTTTAGGTAGCCTCAAATTTGCTTTGTTAAAATCGCCAGCTACAATAAATGCTGCCTCAGGATACATGGTTTCCAGTCTGCATAAAGTCTAGTGAAGTTCCTTGAGGGCCATCGTGGTATCGGCTTGAGAGGGGATATACACGGCTGTGACAATAACCAAAGATAATTATCTTAGGAGAGAATACGGTCGGCATTTGATTGTGAGGAACTCTAGGTCAGGTGAACCAAAGGACTTCAGTTCCTGTATGTTGTTACAAATACACCATGAGTTGTTAATCATGAAACATACCCCCACTCCCCTCTTCTTCCAGGAGGGATGTTTATTCCTGTCGGTGCGATGCACTGAGAATCCTGGTGGCTGTACTGACTCCGACAGCATATCCAGATAGCCATGTTTCCTTAAAACAGTTTGTTACAATCCCTGATGTCTCTCGAGAAAGCAACCCTTGCCCTGATTTTGTCAACTTTGTTATCTAGGGACTGGACATTTGCGAGTAATATACTTGGAAGCGGTGGGTGATGTGGGTGCCTCCGACTCGAAGTCTGCTTCAATTTTCTCTCCTCTGTCGGCGTTATTTTGGGTCGGCCTCTGAAATCAGTTCAAATGCCCTGGGTGGTGTGGACAAAGGATCCTCTTCGGGAAAGTCGTATTCCTGGTCGAAGTGCTGGTAAGTTGATGCCGCTCTGATATCCAATAGATATTTCTCGGCTGTATGTAATAACACTTCAGATTTTCAGGACTAATAATGTAAGAAATAATACATAAAAAAAATTAATACTGCAAAGTTTCCTAAGGACTAGAAGCGAGGCAGCCCTTTCTGGCGGCGCCATTACTACCTACTACATTACTACGTGTCCCCCACGACGTGGAACTGCTGTTAAACCTTTTGTAGGAGCGGAACATATTTTCTTAGAAAATGTTTTGGTTTCCTGAAACCCAGCAACAACAAGTAACCCAGCAACCACAAGTGACATCCATGAGGGATTATTTCAGTGATGCAGATCATTATGCTTTACGTCACTGTTACGGAACTATTTTGTTTATCTGATGCAGAAGCCCATAAAACAAAAGTGGAATACAGTATGCCTGAGGGAGAGAGAAGAATAGAGAGGTAGTCATCATCCATCCCTCCACAACTCCATGGTAACACCTGAATAGACACCCGGACACAGACTAATGGAATACAGACTAGTTCCAGTGTAATAAAGATCATCTGCTCACATCACAGATGGCTGTGGAGTGGGAGTCCATCAGCAGAGAGGCAGGAAAGAATGAGGAGTGAAAGGCCATGGTCTGGGCTAGGGAGATGGGGATAGTGGGTTCCAGGCTGTGGTGGTGGTGGTGGTGTGTGTGTGTGTGTGTGTGTGTGTGTGTGTGTGTGTGTGTGTGTGTGTGTGTGTGTGTGTGTGTGTGTGTGTGTGTCGTCATACTGCTGGTAGAACAGCTGGAGCAGGGCTGGCGGTTGATGTTTATATACCTGCTGAGCAGATGGGAGAGAGGGAGGAAGGGAAGGGGGATGAAGGAGAGAGAGAGAGAGAGAGAGAGAGAGAGAGAGAGAGAGAGAGAGAGAGAGAGAGTGAAGAGCCACTGTCCTACCTTCTGCTCAACTGTCAGAGCTACCAGTCATAGTGATTAATGAGAGAGGGTTGGTGGTCATGCGCCACAGAGGGACAGTGTGTGTGTGTGTGTGTGTGTCACTATGTTGCCTGGTTCTCTGTCTGCATAGCTCTTTAAATTCCTGATTTACAGACTTTGCTTTACAGGCCTGCCAAATGACCTGTCTCCAATACTTTATTGATCCTTAATTGAACAATCATTACTACAAGCGGTCTGCTTTTAGCCACCATTAATGTTCACTCCTCTCCCTCCGCCATCCTCCCCTCCCTCCGCCATCCTCCTCTCCCTCCGCCATCCTCATCTCCCTCCGCCATCCTCCTCCCCTCTCTGCCATCCTCCTCTCCATCTGCCATCCTCCTCTCCCTCCGCCATCCTCCTCTCCCTCCGCCATCCTCCTCTCCCTCTGCCATCCTCCTCTCCCTCTGCCAGCCTCCTCTCCCTCTGCCATCCTCCTCTCCCTCCGCCATCCTCCTCTCCCTCCGCCATTCCCTCCGCCATCCTCCTCTCCCTCCGCCATCCTCCTCTCCCTCCGCCATCCTCCTCTCCCTCCGCCAACCTCCTCTCCCTCTGCCATCCTCCTCTCCCTCCGCCATCCCCCTCTCCCTCTGCCATCTTCCTCTCCCTCTGCCATCCTCCTCTCCCTCCGCCATCCTCCTCTCCCTCCGCCATCCTCCTCACCCTCCGCCATCCTCCACTCACTCCATCTCCCTCCTCAGCACACAAATACACTCACATAGACACATATTGACTCAAAGAATGTATGTGTGTGTGCCTGTGTGAATGTGTATGTTCATATACGACTATGTGTGTGCTTCGACGGGGCATCTGTCGTGCCCTCTTCACGACTGTCTCATTGTATTTGAGCCATGATAGTTTGTTGGTGATGTGGACACCAAGGAACTTGAAGCTCTCAACCTTCTCCACTACAGCCCATAGATATGAATGGGGTACTCCTTTTCCTGTACTCCTGTTGGTTAGGGGTTGTAAGTAAGCATTTCATGGTAAAGTCTACACCAGTTGTATTCGGCGCATGTGACAAATACAATTTGATTAGATTTTTAGTGGGAGGATTTAATCTTTGAGCAGTCCAATGCTGAGATGAAAGTTCAGTGGGAATGAGGTGAGTGAAGATGACTTCTGTCCACAGTCAGTTAGTCTGTCTGTCTCTCTGTGCTCAAATACAATTTGATTAGATTTTTAGTGGGAGGGTTTAATCTTTGAGCAGTCCAATGCTGAGATGAAAGTTCAGTGGGAATGAGGTGAGTGAAGATGACTTCTGTCCACAGTCAGTTAGTCTGTCTGTCTCTCTGTGCTCATTCCCTCTGGCAGTGTCACACCCTGATCTGTTTCACCGGTCTTTGTGCTTTTCTCCACCCCCCTCCAGGTGTCGCCCATCTTTCCCATTATCCCGTGTATTTCCCTGTGTTCTCTGTTTGTCTGTTGTCAGTTCATTTAGTTTCGTCAAGCCTACCAGCGTTTTTCCGTCTGTTCCTGTCTGTGTCTTGCTCCTGTTTCCTAGTCTTTCCCAGTTTTGACCCTTCTGCCTACCCTGACCCAGAGCCTGCCTGCCGTTCTGGACCCTTCACAACCTCTCTGGATTAATGACCCCTGCCTGCCCTGACCCTGATACTGCCTGCCGTTCTGGACCCTTTACAACCTCTCTGGATTAATGACCCCTGCCTGCCCTGACCCAGAGCCTGCCTTCCGTTCTGGACCCTTCACAACCTCTCTGGATTAATGACCCCTGCCTGCCCTGACCCAGAGCCTGCCTGCCATTCTGGACCCTTCACAACCTCTCTGGATTAATGACCCCTGCCTGCCGTTGACCTGTCGTTTGCCTGCCCCTGTTTGAAATAAACGTTTGTTTCTCAACACTGTCTGCATCTGGGTCATACCTGAAACGTGATAGGCAGTAACTGAGAGATCTGCACTCTGTAGGTTGTCTCCATCCATCTGTCTGCGCTCTCCCTCCTCCCCCATTCCCTCATCTCCCACTTTCTCCATCATACCTCCTCTCTTTACTCTCTCTCTCTCTCTCTCTCTCTCTCTCTCTCTCTCTCAGAGAGTATACCTTTACTGTAGAAGAGGAGTGGTATGGTGGACTGGTTCTAAGCCTATGCAGCTGACACCAGTGACATTCGGTTGGGTCGGTGGCTTGGTAGGCGCGGGTTATTATCAAAGACAGATTTTCTCACAAATAAACCTTGGTTCAGCATACAACAGATATACAGTGCCTTGCGAAAGTATTCGGTCCCCTTGAACTTTGCGACCTTTTGCCACATTTCAGGCTTCAAACATAAAGATATAAAACTGTATTTTTTTGTGAAGAATCAACAACAAGTGGGACACAATCATGAAGTGGAACGTCTTTTTTCGGATATTTCAAACTTTTTTAACAAATCAAAAACTGAAAAATTGGGCGTGCAAAATTATTCAGCCCCCTTAAGTTAATACTTTGTAGCGCCACCTTTTGCTGCGATTACAGCTGTAAGTCGCTTGGGGTATGTCACTATCAGTTTTGCACATCGAGAGACTGAAATTTTTTCCCATTCCTCCTTGCAAAACAGCTCGAGCTCAGTGAGGTTGGATGGAGAGCATTTGTGAACAGTAGTTTTCAATTCTTTCCACAGATTCTCAATTGGATTCAGGTCTGGACTTTGACTTGGCCATTCTAACACCTGGATATGTTTGTTTTTGAACCATTCCATTGTAGATTTTGCTTTATGTTTTGGATCATTGTCTTGTTGGAAGACAAATCTCGTCCCAGTCTCAGGTCTTTTGCAGGCTCCATCCATCCATGATGAGCTGTGTTGCTTTTACGCCAAACATAAGGTTTTGCATTGTTGCCAAAAAGTTCAATTTTGGTTTCATCTGACCAGAGCACCTTCTTCCACATGTTTGGTGTGTCTCCCAGGTGGCTTGTGGCAAACTTTAAACAACACTTTTTATGGATATCTTTAAGAAATTGCTTTCTTCTTGCCACTCTTCCATAAAGGCCAGATTTGTGCAATATACGACTGATTGTTGTCCTATGGACAGAGTCTCCCACCTCAGCTGTAGATCTCTGCAGTTCATCCAGAGTGATCATGGGCCTCTTGGCTGCATCTCTGATCAGTCTTCTCCTTGTATGAGCTGAAAGTTTAGAGGGACGGCCAGGTCTTGGTAGATTTGCAGTGGTCTGATAGTCCTTCCATTTAAATATTATCGCTTGCACAGTGCTCCTTGGGATGTTTAAAGCTTGGGAAATCTTTTTGTATCCAAATCCGGCTTTAAAGTTCTTCACAACAGTATCTCGGACCTGCCTGGTGTGTTCCTTGTTCTTCATGATGCTCTCTGCCGGCAATATGTTCCTCCATCATGTACAGTAGACTACAGACAATAGGTTCCTCCACCATGTACAGTAGACTACAGGCAATATGTTCCTCCACCATGTACAGTAGACTACAGACAGACAATGTGTTCCTCCATCATGTACAGTAGACTACAGGCAATATGTTCCACCACCATGTACAGTAGACTACAGACAGACAATGTGTTCCTCCATCATGTACAGTAGACTACAGGCAATGTGTTCATCATGTACAGTAGACTACAGACAATATGTTCATCCATCATGTACAGTAGACTACAGACAATATGTTCCTCCACCATGTACTGTAGAATACAGGCTATACAAAGGAGCTGGTCTTGGATTATAGTAAAAGGAGGGCCGAACAGGCCCCCATTAACATCAACCGGACTGAAGTGGAGTGGGTCTAGAGTTTGTTGGTGTCCATATCACCAACAAACTTTCATGATCCAAACACACCAAGACAGTTGTGAAGAGGGCATACCAACACGTTTCCCCCTGAGGAGACTGAAAAGATTTGTCATGGGTGCCCAGATCCTCACAAAGTTCTACAGCTGCACCATTGAGAGAATCCTGACCGGTTGCATCACTGCCTGGTATGGCAACTGTTCGGCAACTGGCCGTAAGGCTCTACTGAGGGTAGTGGGTACGGTCCAGGACATCACTGGGGACAAGTTTGCTTATATACTCCTGTACTCCCCTCCCATCCTTCTATACTCCCCTCCCATCCTTCTGTACTCCCCTCCCATCCTTCTGTACTCCCATCCCATCCTTCTGTACTCCCCTCCCATCCTCCTGTACTCCCATCCCATCCTCCAGTACTCCCCTCCCATACTCCTGTACTCCCCTCCCGTCCTTCAGTACTCCCCTCCCATACTCCTGTACTCCCCCCCATCCTCCTGTACTCACCTCCCATCCTCCGGTACTCCCCTCCCATCCTCCTGAACTCCCTCCCATCCTCCAGTTCTCCCCTCCCATACTCCTGTGTACTCCTCCCGTCCTCCTCAGTACTCCCATCCCATCCTTCTGTACTCCCCTCCCATCCTCCTGTACTCCCATCCCATCCTCCAGTACTCCCCTCCCATCCTCTTGTACTCCCCTCCCATCCTCTTGTACTCCCCTCCCATCCTCCTGTACTCCCCTCCCATCCTATTGTACTCCCCTCCCAACCTCCTATACTCCCCTCCCATCCTCCAGTACTCCCCTCCCACCCTCTTGTACTCCCCTCCCATCCTCTTGTACTCCCCTCCCATCCTCCTGTACTCCCCTCCCATCCTATTGTACTCCCCTCCCAACCTCCTATACTCCCCTCCCATCCTCCAGTACTCCCCTCCCATTCTCCTGTGCTCTCCTCCCATCCTCTAGTACTCCCTCTCATCCTCCTGTACTCCCCTTCTTTCCTCCAGTACTCCCTCCCATCCTCCTGTACTCCCCTCCCATCCTCCTGTACTCCCTCCCATCCTCCTGTACTCCCCTCCCATCCTCTAGTACTCCCTCCCATCCTCCTTTACTCCCTCCCATCCTCCTGTACTCCTTCCCATCATCTTGTACTCCCCTCCCATCCTCCTGTACTCCGTCCCATTCTCCTGTGCTCTCCTCCCATCCTCTAGTACTCCCTCTCATCCTCCTGTACTCCCCTTCTTTCCTCCAGTACTCCCCTCCCATCCTCCTGTACTCCCATCCCATCCTCCAGTACTCCCCTCCCATCCTCCTCTGCTCTCCTCCCATCCTCCTGTACTCCCTCCCATCCTCCTGTACTCCCCTCCCATCCTCTTGTACTCCCCTCCCATCCTCCTGTACTCCCCTCCCATCCTCTTGTACTCCCCTCCCATCCTCCTGTACTCCCCTCCCATCCTATTGTACTCCCCTCCCAACCTCCTATACTCCCCTCCCATCCTCCAGTACTCCCTCCCATTCTCCTGTGCTCTCCTCCCATCCTCTAGTACTCCCTCTCATCCTCCTGTACTCCCCTTCTTTCCTCCAGTACTCCCCCCCATCCTCCTGTACTCCCCTCCCATCCTCCTGTACTCCTTCCCATCATCTTGTACTCCCCTCCCATCCTCCTGTACTCCCTCCCATTCTCCTGTGCTCTCCTCCCATCCTCTAGTACTCCCTCTCATCCTCCTGTACTCCCCTTCTTTCCTCCAGTACTCCCCTCCCATCCTCCTGTACTCCCATCCCATCCTCCAGTACTCCCCTCCCATCCTCCTCTGCTCTCCTCCCATCCTCCTGTACTCCCTCCCATCCTCCTGTACTCCCTCCCATCCTCCAGTACTCCCCTCCCATCCTCCTCTGCTCTCCTCCCATCCTCCTGTACTCCCTCCCATCCTCTTGTACTCCCCTCCCATCCTCCTGTACTCCCTCCCATCCTCTTGTAATCCCCCATCCTCTTGTACCCCCTCCCATCCTCCTGTACTCCCTCTCATCCTCTAGTACTGCCTCCCATCCTCCTGTACTCACGCCCATCCTCCTGTACTCCCTCCCATCCTCCTGTACCTCCCTCCCTTCGTCCTGTACTCCCCTCCCCTCCCATCCTCCAGTACTCCCCTCCCATCCTCCTGTACTCCCCTTCTTTCCTCCAGTACTCCCATCCCATCCTCCTGTACTCCTTCCCATCAGCTTGTACTCCCCTTCTTTCCTCCAGTACCCCCCTCCCATCCTCCTGTACTCCCCTTCTTTCCTCCAGTACTCCCCTTCCATCCTCCTGTACTCCCAACCCATCCTCCAGTACTCCCCTCCCATCTTCCTCTGCTCTCCTCCCATCCCCCTGTACTCCCTACCATCCTCTTGTACTCCCCTCCCATCCTCCTGTACTCTACTCACATCCTCCTGCACTCCCTCCCATCCTCTTGTAATCCCCCCATCCTCTTGTACCCCCTCCCATCCTCCTGTACTCCCTCCCTCTCATCCTCCTGTACTCCCTCCCATCCTCCTGTACTCCCTCCCATCCTCTAGTACTCCCTCCCATCCTCCTTTACTCCCTCCCATCCTCCTGTACTCCTTCCCATCATCTTGTACTCCCCTCCCATCCTCCTGTCTTCCCTCCCATCCTCCTGTGCTCTCCTCCCATCCTCTAGTACTCCCTCTCATCCTCTAGTACTCCCTCCCATCCTTCAGTACTCCCTCCCATCCTTCTGTACTCAAGCCCATCAACTTCTACTCCCCTCCCATCCTCCTGTACCTCCCTCCCCTCCTCCTGTACTCCCCTTCTTTCCTCCAGTACTCCCATCCCATCCTCTTGTACTTCCCTCCCATCCTCCTGTACTCCCTCCCATCCTCTTGTACTCCCCTCCCATCCTCTTGTACTCCCCTCCCATCCTAATGTACTCCCTCCCATCCTCCTGTACTCCACTTCTTTCCTCCAGTACTCCCATCCCATCATCTTTTACTCCCCTCCCATCCTCCAGTACTCCCTCTCATCCTCCTGTCTTCCCTCCCATCCTCCTGTGCTCTCCTCAAATCCTCTAGTACTCCCTCTCATCCTCTAGTACTCCCTCCCATCCTTCTGTACTCCCTCCCATCCTCCTGTACCTCCCTTCCTTCCTCCTGTACTCCCCTCCCATCCTCCAGTACTCCCCTCCCATCCTCCTGTACTCCTTCCCATCATCTTGTACTCCCCTCCCATCCTCCTGTACTCCCTCCCATTCTCCTGTGCTCTCCTCCCATCCTCTAGTACTCCCTCTCATCCTCCTGTACCTCCCTCCCTTCCTCCTGTACTCCCCTCCCATCCTCCAGTACTCCCCTCCCATCCTCCTGTACTCCCCTTCTTTCCTCCAGTACTCCCATCCCATCCTCTTGTACTTCCCTCCCATCCTAATGTACTCCCTCCCATCCTCTTGTACTCCCTCCCATCCTCCTGTACTTCCTCCCATCCTCTTGTACTCCCCTCCCATCCTCTTGTACTCCCCCCCATCCTAATGTACTCCCTCCCGTCCTCCTGTACTCCACTTCTTTCCTCCAGTACTCCCATCCCATCATCTTTTACTCCTCCCATCCTAATGTACTCCCTCCCATCCTCCTGTACTCCCCCCATCCTCCTGTACTCCCTCCCATCCTCTAGTACTCCCTCCCATCCTCCTGTACTCCCTCCCATCCTCCTGTACTCCTTCCCATCCTATTGTCCTCCCCTCCCATCCTCCTGTACTCCCTCCCATCCTCCTGTCCTCTCCTCTTATCCTGTAGTACTCCCTCCCATCCTCTAGTACTCCCTCCCATCCTCCTGTACTCCCGCCCATCCTCTTATACTCCCCTCCCATCCTCCTGTACTACCTCCAATCCTTCTGTACTCCCTCCCATCCTCTTGTACTCCCCTCCCATCATCCTGTACTCCCTCCCATCCTCCTGTGCTCTCCTCCCATCCTCTAGTACTCCCTCCCATCGTCTAGTACTCCCTCCCATCCTCCTGTACTCCCCCCATCCTCCTGTACTCCCTCCCATCCTCTAGTACTCCCTCCCATCCTCCTGTACTCCCTCCCATCCTCCTGTACTCCTTCCAATCCTATTGTACTCCCCTCCCATCCTCCTGTACTCCCTCCCATCCTCCTGTGCTCTCCGCTTATCCTCTAGTACTCCTTCCCATCCTCCTGTACTCCCGCCCATCCTCTTATACTCCCCTCCCATCCTCCTGTACTCCCTCCAATCCTTCTGTACTCCCCTCCCATCCTCCTGTACTCCCCTCCTATCCTCCTGTACTCCCCTTCTTTCCTCCAGTACTCCCCTCCCATCCTCGTGTTCTCTCCTCCCATCCTCCAGTACCACACTCCCATCCTCCTGTACTCCCCTCCCATCCTCCTGTACTCCCCTCCCATCCTTCTGTACTCTCCTCCCATCCCCCTGTACTCCCTCCCATCCTCCTTTACTCCCTCCCATCCTCTAGTACTCCCCTTCTTTCCTCCAGTACTCCCATCCCATCCTCTTGTACTTCCCTCCCATCCTCCTGTACTCCCTCCCATCCTCTTGTACTCCCCTCCCATCCTCCTGTACTCCCTCCCATCCTCCAGTACTCCCCTCCCATCCTCCTGTACTCCTTCCCATCATCATGTACTCCCCTCCCATCCTCCTGTACTCCCTCCCATTCTCCTGTGCTCTCCTCCCATCCTCTAGTACTCCCTCTCATCCTCCTGTACCTCCCTCCCTTCCTCCTGTACTCCCCTCCCATCCTCCAGTACTCCCCCCCATCCTCCTGTACTCCCTTCTTTCCTCCAGTACTCCCATCCCATCCTCTTGTACTTCCCTCCCATCCTAATGTACTCCTCCCATCCTCTTGTACTCCCTCCCATCCTCCTGTACTTCCTCCCATCCTTCTGTACTCCCCTCCCATCCTCGTGTTCTCTCCTCCCATCCTCCTGTACCACCCTCCCATCCTCCTGTACTTCCTCCCATCCTCCTGTACTCCCTCCCATCCTTCTGTACTCCCTCCCATCCTCCTGTACCTCCCTTCCTTCCTCCTGTACTCCCTCCCATCCTCCAGTACTCCCCTCCCATCCTCCTGTACTCCTTCCCATCATCTTGTACTCCCTCCCATCCTCCTGTACTCCCTCCCATTCTCCTGTGCTCTCCTCCCATCCTCTAGTACTCCCTCTCATCCTCCTGTACCTCCCTCCCTTCCTCCTGTACTCCCCTCCCATCCTCCTGTACTCCCCTTCTTTCCTCCAGTACTCCCATCCCATCCTCTTGTACTTCCCTCCCATCCTAATGTACTCCCTCTCATCCTCTTGTACTCCCTCCCATCCTCCTGTACTTCCTCCCATCCTCTTGTACTCCCTCCCATCCTCTTGTACTCCCCTCCCATCCTAATGTACTCCCTCCCGTCCTCCTGTACTCCACTTCTTTCCTCCAGTACTCCCATCCCATCATCTTTTACTCCTCCCATCGTCTAGTACTCCCTCCCATCCTCCTGTACTCCCCCATCCTCCTGTACTCCCTCCCATCCTCTAGTACTCCCTCCCATCCTCCTGTACTCCCTCCCATCCTCCTGTACTCCTTCCAATCCTATTGTACTCCCTCCCATCCTCCTGTACTCCTCCCATCCTCCAGTACTCCTCCCATCCTCCTGTACTCCCCTTCTTTCCTCCAGTACTCCCATCCCATCCTCTTGTACTTCCCTCCCATCCTAATGTACTCCTCCCATCCTCTTGTACTCCCTCCCATCCTCCTGTACTTCCTCCCATCCTTCTGTACTCCCCTCCCATCCTCGTGTTCTCTCCTCCCATCCTCCTGTACCACCCTCCCATCCTCCTGTACTTCCTCCCATCCTCCTGTACTCCCTCCCATCCTTCTGTACTCCCTCCCATCCTCCTGTACCTCCTTCCTTCCTCCTGTACTCCCTCCCATCCTCCAGTACTCCCTCCCATCCTCCTGTACTCCTTCCCATCATCTTGTACTCCCTCCCATCCTCCTGTACTCCCTCCCATTCTCCTGTGCTCTCCTCCCATCCTCTAGTACTCCCTCTCATCCTCCTGTACCTCCCTCCCTTCCTCCTGTACTCCCCTCCCATCCTCCTGTACTCCCCTTCTTTCCTCCAGTACTCCCATCCCATCCTCTTGTACTTCCCTCCCATCCTAATGTACTCCCTCTCATCCTCTTGTACTCCCTCCCATCCTCCTGTACTTCCTCCCATCCTCTTGTACTCCCCTCCCATCCTCTTGTACTCCCCTCCCATCCTAATGTACTCCCTCCCGTCCTCCTGTACTCCACTTCTTTCCTCCAGTACTCCCATCCCATCATCTTTTACTCCCCTCCCATCGTCTAGTACTCCCTCCCATCCTCCTGTACTCCCCCCATCCTCCTGTACTCCCTCCCATCCTCTAGTACTCCCTCCCATCCTCCTGTACTCCCTCCCATCCTCCTGTACTCCTTCCAATCCTATTGTACTCCCCTCCCATCCTCCTGTACTCCCTCCCATCCTCCTGTGCTCTCCGCTTATCCTCTAGTACTCCTTCCCATCCTCCTGTACTCCCGCCCATCCTCTTATACTCCCCTCCCATCCTCCTGTACTCCCTCCAATCCTTCTGTACTCCTCCCATCCTCCAGTACCACACTCCCATCCTCCTGTACTCCCTCCCATCCTCCTGTACTCCCCTCCCATCCTTCTGTACTCCCCCCCATCCTCGTGTTCTGTACCACCCTCCCATCCTCCTGTATCCCCTCCTATCCTCCTGTACTCCCCTTCTTTCCTCCAGTACTCCCCTCCCATCCTCGTGTTCTCTCCTCCCATCCTCCAGTACCACACTCCCATCCTCCTGTACTCCCCTCCCATCCTCCTGTACTCCCCTCCCATCCTTCTGTACTCCCTCCCATCCTCGTGTTCTCTCCTCCCATCCTCCTGTACCACCCTCCCATCCTCCTGTACTCCCTCCCATCCTCCTGTACTTCCTCCCATCCTCCTGTACTCCCTCCCATCCTCTTGTACTCCCTCCCATCCTCCTGTACCCCCCTCTCCCATCCTCCTGTTCTCTCCTCCCATCCTCTTGTACTCCATCCCATCCTCCTGTACTCCCCTCCCATCCTCCTGTTCTTTTCTCCCATCCTCCTGTACTCTCCTCCCATCCTCATGTTCTCTCCTCCAATCCTCTTGTACTCCATCCCATCCTCCTGTACTCTCCTCCCATCCTCCTGTACTCCCCTCCCATCCTCCTGTTCTTTTCTCCCATCCTCCTGTACTCTCCTCCCATCCTCTTGTACACCCCTCCCACCCTCCTGTACTCCCCTCCCATCCTCCTGTACTCTCCTCCCATCCTCCTGTACTCCCCTCCCATCCTCCTGTACTCCCTTCTTTCCTCCAGTACTCCCATCCCATCCTCTTGTACTTCCCTCCCATCCTAATGTACTCCCTCTCATCCTCTTGTACTCCCTCCCATCCTCCTGTACTTCCTCCCATCCTCTTGTACTCCCCTCCCATCCTCTTGTACTCCCCTCCCATCCTAATGTACTCCCTCCCGTCCTCCTGTACTCCACTTCTTTCCTCCAGTACTCCCATCCCATCATCTTTTACTCCCCTCCCATCCTAATGTACTCCCTCCCATCCTCCTGTACTCCCCCATCCTCCTGTACTCCCTCCCATCCTCTAGTACTCCCTCCCATCCTCCTGTACTCCCTCCCATCCTCCTGTACTCCTTCCCATCCAATTGTCCTCCCCTCCCATCCTCCTGTACTCCCTCCCATCCTCCTGTCCTCTCCTCTTATCCTGTAGTACTCCCTCCCATCCTCTAGTACTCCCTCCCATCCTCCTGTACTCCCGCACATCCTCTTATACTCCCCTCCATCCTCCTGTACTACCTCCAATCCTTCTGTACTCCCTCCCATCCTCTTGTACTCCCCTCCCATCATCCTGTACTCCCTCCCATCCTCCTGTACTCTCCTCCCATCCTCTAGTACTCCCTCCCATTGTCTAGTACTCCCTCCCATCCTCCTGTACTCCCCCATCCTCCTGTACTCCTCCCATCCTCTAGTACTCCCTCCCATCCTCCTGTACTCCCTCCCATCCTCCTGTACTCCTTCCAATCCTATTGTACTCCTCCCATCCTCCTGTACTCCCTCCCATCCTCCTGTGCTCTCCGCTTATCCTCTAGTACTCCTTCCCATCCTCCTGTACTCCCGCCCATCCTCTTATACTCCCCTCCCATCCTCCTGTACTCCCTCCAATCCTTCTGTACTCCCCTCCCATCCTCCTGTACTCCCCTCCTATCCTCCTGTACTCCCCTTCTTTCCTCCAGTACTCCCCTCCCATCCTCGTGTTCTCTCCTCCCATCCTCCAGTACCACACTCCCATCCTCCTGTACTCCCCTCCCATCCTCCTGTACTCCCCTCCCATCCTTCTGTACTCCCCTCCCATCCTCGTGTTCTCTCCTCCCATCCTCCTGTACCACCCTCCCATCCTCCTGTACTCCCTCCCATCCTCCTGTACTTCCTCCCATCCTCCTGTACTCCCTCCCATCCTCTTGTACTCCCTCCCATCCTCCTGTACCCCCCCTCTCCCATCCTCCTGTTCTCTCCTCCCATCCTCTTGTACTCCATCCCATCCTCCTGTACTCCCCTCCCATCCTCCTGTTCTTTTCTCCCATCCTCCTGTACTCTCCTCCCATCCTCATGTTCTCTCCTCCAATCCTCTTGTACTCCATCCCATCCTCCTGTACTCTCCTCCCATCCTCCTGTACTCCCCTCCCATCCTCCTGTTCTTTTCTCCCATCCTCCTGTACTCTCCTCCCATCCTCTTGTACACCCCTCCCACCCTCCTGTACTCCCCTCCCATCCTCCTGTACTCTCCTCCCATCCTCCTGTTCTCTCCTCCCATCCTCTTGTACTCCTTCCCATTCTCCTGTACTCTCTCCCATCCTCCTGTTCTCTCCTCCCATCCTCTTGTACTCCTTCCCATTCTCCTGTACTCTCTCCCATCCTCTCCTTCTCCTGATAGAATAAAATGAGCATGCCTTTAGAGCTCACCTGTCAGTCAGAATCTATATACTGTCCATTTCTCAGGTTGTTTTTGCTAGCTAGCTAACTTTTTTCAGTTTAAGGGATGCAAGAACCGAACTATGTAGACACTCCCAAATGCGCAGATCTTACCCCGGGCTTACCCCGGACACAACATGTTTAGGCAATACGCATGTACAAAATATGAAATTGGCACAATGCAACAAATGAAGCTGGGCAAAGCAGCGAGGCATATGCTGACCATGTCCATTAACAGTGACTGGACTCAGGAACGGCCACTGTGTGTCAACAATTTGATTGGATGGGAAGGAAGGCATGCATACCCTGGCACATTTCCTGAGGTTTTGAGGTACCCCCTGTATATAGCTTTGCTACTGTTATTTTACTGCTGCTGTTTAATTATTCGTTACCTTTATTTTCTTTTTTTTTTGTCTTTGCCTTCATGCAGCCCCTGGATGCTAATTCTTGGTGGACTTGTCACATTCTAGTAGGCTCTGTATAGCATGAGTGACAGCTGAGGAGCCCGCGGTTCCCATTTTTACGACTCAGTATAGTCCACAGACCCCCCCAGTGTCAGAGCCAGATGTGCAGAGGAGGAAAGGGAAAATGTGCTCGCTAAGAAAGTTGGGTAAGTTGAGAAAGGATACACTTCCAATGTGTCTGCGCTGCTGAAACGTCACGCAGACCATCTCTGTTAACTTTTTTCGTAATTTTTAAATAAATATAAATCTAGAGAGAAACTGGCTGTACATTTTCCTTCATTACATTTCATTGAATTGTGGATTCTCTCTGAGGGCAAAACTTAAAGACATCTGCAACTCAGAGTAATTTATTTTCACATCTTCTTTGCGATGAATATTATCATTTTAACATTAAGAGTTGGCAAACACTGGCAGTTAGTCATCTTTAGGGACTTTTGCTGGGCAAGTGGGAGCAGTTCATATTGATTATCCTGCAACAGATAGCAGGTGGGTGTGTACCGATAGCTGGCACGACTGTTTGTCTCTGTCTCTGACTGGGAGGGCGTAGAGATACTCAGCGGCTTTAAACAAAAATCATTTTTACACATCTACCTATCGGTGCCCTTCTTTGCGAGGCATTGAAAAACCTTCCTGGTCTTTCTGGTTGAATCTGTGCTTGAAATGCAGTTCTCGATTGAGGGACCTTACATGTAATTGTATGTGTGGGGTACAGAGATGAGGTAGTCATTCAAAAATCATTTTATCCACTATTGTTGAACACGGAGTGAATCGATACAACTTATTATGTGACTTATTAATTCAGTGCATTTTTACTCCTGAACATATTTAGGCTCGCCATAATAAAGGGGTAGAATACTTATTGACTGAAGGCATTTCAGCTTTTCATTTGTAGTTAATAAACATTTCAAAAAAACATAATTCCACTTTGATATTATGGGGTATTGTTTGTAGGCCAGTGACAAAATTATTTCAATTGAATCGATTTTAAATTCAGGCTGTAACACAACAAATGTGGAAAAAGTAAAGGGGTGTGAATACTTTCTGAAGGCACTGTATGCCTTTTGTACTTTTTATCTAATGGTTAAGTACTGCTTGTTGCTTGATATTCCTGTGTTGGCTTTAGATGCAATCACTGTACTCAGCTCTTGGGTGAGCTTTGCATTTCTCTCCACTTGGTTCTTATGCGACATAGGTTTAGGTCAACAGGTTAAGTCAACAAGTTAGGTCAACAGGTTAAGTCAACAAGTTAGGTCAACAGGTTAAGTCAACAAGTTAGGTCAACAGGTTAAGTCAACAAGTTAGGTCAACAGGTTAAGTCAACAAGTTAGGTCAACAGGTTAAGTCAACAAGTTAGGTCAACAGGTTAAGTCAACAAGTTAGGTCAACAGGTTAAGTCAACAAGTTAGGTCAACAGGTTAAGTCAACAAGTTAGGTCAACAGGTTAAGTCAACAAGTTAGGTCAACAGGTTAAGTCAACAAGTTAGGTCAACAGGTTAAGTCAACAAGTTAGGTCAACAGGTTAAGTCAACAGGTTAAGTCAACAGGTTAGGTCAACAGGTTAAGTCAACAAGTTAGGTCAACAGGTTAAGTCAACAAGTTAGGTCAACAGGTTAAGTCAACAAGTTAGGTCAACAGGTTAAGTCAACAGGTTAAGTCAACAGGTTAGGTCAACAGGTTAAGTCAACAAGTTAGGTCAACAGGTTAAGTCAACAAGTTAGGTCAACAGGTTAAGTCAACAAGTTAGGTCAACAGGTTAAGTCAACAAGTTAGGTCAACAGGTTAAGTCAACAAGTTAGGTCAACAGGTTAAGTCAACAAGTTAGGTCAACAGGTTAAGTCAACAGGTTAAGTCAACAGGTTAGGTCAACAGGTTAAGTCAACAAGTTAGGTCAACAGGTTAAGTCAACAAGTTAGGTCAACAGGTTAAGTCAACAGGTTAAGTCAACAGGTTAGGTCAACAGGTTAAGTCAACAAGTTAGGTCAACAGGTTAAGTCAACAGGTTAAGTCAACAGGTTAGGTCAACAGGTTAGGTCAACAGGTTAAGTCAACAGGTTAAGTGAACAGATTAGGTCAACAGGTTAAGTCAACAGGTTAAGTCAACAGGTTAAGTGAACAGATTAGGTCAACAGGTTAAGTCAACAGGTTAAGTCAACAGGTTAGGTCAACAGGTTAGGTCAACAGGTTAAGTCAACAGGTTAGGTCAACAGGTTAGGTCAACAGGTTAGGTCAACAGGTTAAGTCAACAGGTTAGGTCAACAGGTTAGGTCAACAGGTTAAGTCAACAGGTTAGGTCAACAGGTTAAGTCAACAGGTTAAGTCAACAAGTTAGGTCAACAGGTTAAGTCAACAGGTTAGGTCAACAGGTTAAGTCAACAGGTTAGGTCAACAGGTTAGGTCAACAGGTTAGGTCAACAGGTTAAGTCAACAGGTTAGGTCAACAGGTTAAGTCAACAGGTTAAGTCAACAGGTTAGGTCAACAGGTTAAGTCAACAGGTTAGGTCAACAGGTTAGGTCAACAGGTTAGGTCAACAGGTTAGGTCAACAGGTTAAGTCAACAGGTTAGGTCAACAGGTTAGGTCAACAGGTTAGGTCAACAGGTTAAGTCAACAGGTTAGGTCAACAAGTTAAATCAACAGGTTAAGTCAACAGGTTAAGTCAACAGGTTAGGTCAACAGGTTAGGTCAACAGGTTAAGTCAACAGGTTAGGTCAACAGGTTAAGTCAACAGGTTAGGTCAAGAGGATAAGTAAACAGGTTAAATCAACAAGTTAGGTCAAAAGGTTAGGTCAACAGGTTAGATCAACAGGTTAGGTCAAGAGGATAAGTAAACAGGTTAAATCAACAAGTTAGGTCAACAGGTTAGGTCAACAGGTTAGGTCAACAGGTTAGGTCAACAGGTTAGGTCAACAGGTTAAGTCAACAGGTTAGGTCAACAGGTTAAGTCAACAAGTTAGGTCAACAGGTTAAGTCAACAAGTTAGGTCAACAGGTTAAGTCAACAGGTTAAGTCAACAGGTTAGGTCAACAGGTTAAGTCAACAAGTTAGGTCAACAGGTTAAGTCAACAAGTTAGGTCAACAGGTTAAGTCAACAAGTTAGGTCAACAGGTTAAGTCAACAGGTTAAGTCAACAGGTTAGGTCAACAGGTTAAGTCAACAAGTTAGGTCAACAGGTTAAGTCAACAAGTTAGGTCAACAGGTTAAGTCAACAGGTTAAGTCAACAGGTTAGGTCAACAGGTTAAGTCAACAAGTTAGGTCAACAGGTTAAGTCAACAGGTTAAGTCAACAGGTTAGGTCAACAGGTTAGGTCAACAGGTTAAGTCAACAGGTTAAGTGAACAGATTAGGTCAACAGGTTAAGTCAACAGGTTAAGTCAACAGGTTAAGTGAACAGATTAGGTCAACAGGTTAAGTCAACAGGTTAAGTCAACAGGTTAGGTCAACAGGTTAGGTCAACAGGTTAAGTCAACAGGTTAGGTCAACAGGTTAGGTCAACAGGTTAGGTCAACAGGTTAAGTCAACAGGTTAGGTCAACAGGTTAGGTCAACAGGTTAAGTCAACAGGTTAGGTCAACAGGTTAAGTCAACAGGTTAAGTCAACAAGTTAGGTCAACAGGTTAAGTCAACAGGTTAGGTCAACAGGTTAGGTCAACAGGTTAGGTCAACAGGTTAGGTCAACAGGTTAGGTCAACAGGTTAGGTCAACAGGTTAGGTCAACAGGTTAAGTCAACAGGTTAAGTCAACAGGTTAAGTCAACAGGTTAGGTCAACAGGTTAAGTCAACAGGTTAGGTCAACAGGTTAGGTCAACAGGTTAGGTCAACAGGTTAGGTCAACAGGTTAAGTCAACAGGTTAGGTCAACAGGTTAGGTCAACAGGTTAGGTCAACAGGTTAAGTCAACAGGTTAGGTCAACAAGTTAGGTCAACAGGTTAAGTCAACAGGTTAAGTCAACAGGTTAGGTCAACAGGTTAGGTCAACAGGTTAAGTCAACAGGTTAGGTCAACAGGTTAAGTCAACAGGTTAGGTCAAGAGGATAAGTAAACAGGTTAAATCAACAAGTTAGGTCAAAAGGTTAGATCAACAGGTTAGATCAACAGGTTAGGTCAAGAGGATAAGTAAACAGGTTAAATCAACAAGTTAGGTCAACAGGTTAGGTCAACAGGTTAGATCAACAGGTTAGGTCAAGAGGATAAGTAAACAGGTTAAATCAACAAGTTAGGTCAACAGGTTAGGTCAACAGGTTAGGTCAACAGGTTAAGTCAACAGGTTAGGTCAACGGGTTAAGTCAACAGGTTAAGTCAACAGGATAGGTCAACAGGTTAAGTCAACAGGTTAGGTCAACAGGTTAAGTCAACAGGTTAGGTCAACAGGTTAAGTCAACAGGTTAGGTCAACAGGTTAAGTCAACAGGATAGGTCAACAGGTTAAGTCAACAGGTTAGGTCAACAGGTTAAGTCAACAGGTTAGGTCAACAGGTTAAGTCAACAGGTTAGGTCAACAGGTTAAGTCAACAGGTTAGGTCAACAGGTTAAGTCAACAGGTTAGGTCAAGAGGATAAGTAAACAGGTTAAATCAACAAGTTAGGTCAACAGGTTAGATCAACAGGTTAGATCAACAGGTTAGGTCAAGAGGATAAGTAAACAGGTTAAATCAACAAGTTAGGTCAACAGGTTAGGTCAACAGGTTAGATCAACAGGTTAGGTCAAGAGGATAAGTAAACAGGTTAAATCAACAAGTTAGGTCAACAGGTTAGGTCAACAGGTTAGATCAACAGGTTAGGTCAAGAGGATAAGTAAACAGGTTAAATCAACAAGTTAGGTCAACAGGTTAGGTCAACAGTTTAGGTCAACAGGTTAAGTCAACAGGTTAAGTCAACAGGTTAGGTCAACGGGTTAAGTGAACAGGTTAGGTCAGTTTGGTCAACAGGTTAAGTCAACATGATTTGTTCGGCCGCGAAGAACGAAAACAAAAAAAGAGTAGAAAATATAATATTTTCAATCCATACTGAGGCAAAAACTAGATGTATCTACTCCACTGTACCTCTTCTCTAGCACCTGTTATCATCACTATGAGGATAAGCATTATCCGGGAAGTTTATTCCATTCAACAGCCAGAAATTACAACATAAACCAAGTTACTTTTTACTAAATTAAAGGTCCCCCTCTCAGCTGCATTGAGGAGAATCAATCACTGTCTGGATGTCTGGACAACATGGGGTGTTTCCTGTCTAGACAACATTCAGATGCTGATCCTTGGTACCGCGATCAGGATACAGTCTAAATCAATAGAATAAGGATTCATCAGTCTCTGAGAGAGGGGTACCTGTCAGAGCAGCAGAGGAGAGTGATTCTACCCAATAACAATGGAATGAACTACAGGTAAAGTCATGTCATATTTTGTCTCCTTACCTCTTTACAGGTTAAGAATGAACTCTTTGACCCTGAGGGGCTTAATCTAGGTTTGTGGGCGTACACGTGCATACATGTGTGCATGTAAGCGTGCATCTGTGAGTGTGTTCGTATGCATCTGTACTTGTGTCTGCATCTCCATGTGTGCCCGGCTCCAACGAAACGGCAGGAAGCTGTCTATCTCCCCTGTGAACTGTACTGACATTGACACTAACACACACACACACACACAAACACACACTTCTTCACGTCCCTTTGCGCCAACCTGAATGTTCATTTAAACATGCCTCTGCCATCCATGCCCCCTGATCCCTTCTTATCCTGCCCCCTGGCACATGTGTGCGTGCACACACATGCACGCACACATAAACATCTTATCAGTGGCTATCTTCACTCTGCATGTTTTATAGGAATTGGAATTTATAGGAAGGCTCCTCTGGCTCGTATTAAGACCTGTGCTGTTCTGTGATGTAATTCATACATAATTCATGTTCTGTGATGTAATTCATACATAATTCATGTTCTGTGATGTAATTCATACATAATTCATGTTATGTGCTGTAATTCACACATAATTAATGTTCTGTGCTGTAATTCATCATGTTCTGTAAATGATACATAATTCATGTTCTGTGCTGTAATTCATACATAATTCATGTTCTGTGATGTAATTCATACATAATTCATGTTCTGTGATGTAATTCATACATAATTCATGTTATGTGCTGTAATTCACACATAATTAATGTTCTGTGCTGTAATTCATCATGTTCTGTAAATGATACATAATTCATGTTCTGTGCTGTAATTCATACATAATTCATGTTCTGTGATGTAATTCATACATAATTCATGTTATGTGCTGTAATTCACACATAATTAATGTTCTGTGCTGTAATTCATCATGTTCTGTAAATGATACATTATTCATGTTTTGTGCTGTAATTCATACATAAATCATGTTCTGTGATGTAATTCATACATAATTAATATTCTGTGATCTGTTTTGTGCCGTAATTCACACATAATTCATGTTTTGTGCTGTAATTCATACATAATTCATGTTCTGTGCTGTATTTCAGAAGGAAGGAAGGAAGGAGGGAAAGGTAAGAGGAATGGAAGGAGGGAATGTGGGGAGGGAGAGGAGGAAAGAGAACAATAGAAAACCAAGACCGTGTAAATGAAAGACTGAGGAGGAAAGAGAAAATGGATCAAAGGGAAGTGAGGAAAAATGTTGTGTTCCAATCATGAAAACTTACATAAACACAAACACAATCACTGCCAAACCAACATATGTTTGACACGTCCGCACAAATACCAACTCATAGCACCAAATGATCTGCGGAAGAATTGTAAAAAGCTGACAACAGGTAAACAATATGTTGAGTGATAGAACCTTTCCACAACAGGAACAACAAGAATAACAGGAACAACAAGAACAAAACAAAATACAGGAACAACAAGAACAACAAGTAACACATGCACACAGGAACACAGATGAGGTCAGTACAGGTGCATCAAAGCTGGGACCGAGACACTGAAAAACAGCTTCTATCTCAAGTCCATCAGACTGTGAAATAGCCATCACTAGCACAGAGAGGCTGCTGCTGATATATATACTTGAAATCATTGTCCACTTTAATAAATGGAACACTAGTCACTTTAATAACGTAACTTTAACACATATCTTGCATATCTTGCACTCACCTCATATTTTATATACTGTATTCTATACTATTTCTCTGTATCTTAGTCTGTGCCGCTCTGACATTACTTGGCCATATATTTCTATATTCTTAATTGCATTCCTTTACCTAGATTTGTGTGTATTGGGTATAAGTTGTGAAATTGTTAGATATTACTTGTTAGATATTACTGCACTGTCAGAACTAGAAGCACAGGCATTTCACCACAACCGCAATAACATCTGCTAAACACATGTATGTGACCAATACAATTTGATTTGATTTGAGCAACTGCAAGAACAACAAGAAACACAGGAACAACAAGAACATTTCCATTCTCTATTTGACAGGCTTGCCAGTTTTAGCTGTGTGTGCGTATTGATAATCATTCCAATAACCACGGGATTACTCTGAATTGCATTCAAGTGAACTGAAAAGAATTTCAGAGAGAGAGAGAGAGAGAGAGAGAGAAAGAGACAGAGAGAGATTGCCTGGGCACTTTCTCTTTTCTGTTGTGCTTTCCCTCCAGGGTTTCCAAAAAATAGCTTCACATTTTATTGTGGCGAGCAAGCAAAGAGAAGCTTACATTGTTTGGTGGTGGGCCTTGTAGAGGGAGGGAGTAAAAGGACAAGGCTGTTTTTTCTTGCTCTCTCTCCTTTTAGTCTTTAAGCAGAACTCCACTGTTCCCTTGACAGATACTCTATTGCACTGCAATTCAAATCTGTGCCTGTATCTCCAAAGTGTCAGAGTAGATGTGCTGATCTAGGATCCATTTAGCCTTTTAGATCACAATGCATAGATTAGATAAACAGATCCTAGATCAGCACTCTTACCCTAAGATGATATGTTGGATATAGGTCCTGATCCTCAAAGCCAGTTCCACTGCTTTTTTAAAAAAGTATTATTTTTTTAGATGGGTGCAATTAATTACCAAGTAGAACAGAAAACTCCAAAGTACTTTGGACCTCGTAGGGTAAAATTTAAACTTCTCTCCTGTGTTCAGGGAGTTCTCCATTACCACACATTGCAGAGCATTAGACAATATGGTAGGATCCTCCCTGGATAACCAACCAGGTAGTTGGGGACTTAAAAACATAATGTTGCGACTCTTGGGGCAGTATTTTCAATTTGGAATTTAATTTTTTTTTTTAAACAGGATATTTTGTCAGGACAAGATGCTAGAATATGCATATAATTGACAGCTTAGGATAGAAAACACTCTAACGTTTCCAAAACTGTAAAGATATTGTCTGTGAGTATAACAGAACTGATGTTGCAGGCGAAAGCCTGAGAAAAATCCAATCCGGAAGTGCCCCATATTTTGAAAACGCTGCGTTCCAATGAGTCGCTATTGAGCTGTGAATGTGCTATCAACCAGTTTATGCTTTCTACGTATTCCCCAAGGAAGCATTGTGACGTAGTTTTACGCATTTATGTTAAAGAATAGCCGTAGGCGGCTACATTGCGCAAGTGGTCACCTGATGGCCCCAGAGAGATTCTTGCGTAAAATACAGAGATAGCCATTACTCCAATCGCTCCGACTGAAAAACTAATTGTCCCGATGGATATATTATCGAATAGATATTTGAAAAACACCTTGAGGATTGATTATAAACAACGTTTGCCATGTTTCTGTCGATATTATGGAGCTAGTTTTGAATATTTTTCGCCGTTTTCGTGACTGCAATTTCCGGGCGATTTCTAAGCCAAACGTGAAGAACAAACAGAGCTATTTCGCCTACAAAAATAATATTTTTGGAAAAAAGGAACATTTGCTATCTAACTGGGAGTCTCGTGAGTGAAAACATCTGAAGCTCATCAAAGGTAAACAATTTAATTTGATTGCTTTTCTGATTTCTGTGACCAAGTTACCTGCTGCTAGCTGGAAAAAAATGCCATGCTAGGCTATCGATAAACTTACACAAATACTTGTCTAGCTTTGACTGTAAAGCATATTTTGAAAATCTGAGATGACAGGGTGATTAACAAAAGGCTAAGCAGTGTCTCAATATATTACATTTGTGATTTTCATGAATAGGAATATTTTCTAGGATTATTTATGTCCGTTGCGTTATGCTAATTAATGTCAGGCGATGATTCCGCTCCCGCATGCGGGATGGGGAGTCAGTAGAGGTTTTAAGGTAAATATCATTAACTTGGCCCCCATTTCATCCCAGTTAGCATCCCCCTCAATGAACTGCCATACAGACAAAACAAGACAGCTAAATCAATGTCATGAGAATTATAGACTTACATAACATACTCTCATAGATCATTTGGCCTGTGTCCCAAAATGGCACCTCAATCACTTTATAGTGCACTATGGGCCATGGTCAAAAGTAGTGCACAATACAGGGAATAAGGTGCCATTTGGGACACACTGTGTTGCTTTCAAATAAAATCTAATTCATTGTTAGCGAAATGCTTGTGTTCCTAGCAACAGTGCAGTAACATTTAACAATACACAACAATACACACACATCTAAAAGTAAAATAATGGAGATAAGAAATATAGATAAATTAGGACGAACAATGTCAGAGTCCGGAGTGTACAGTATATATATATTTGATGGAATGTATAGACATTATGGACAGTATGTGGATAGAATATATAGTATATCTAAAGAATACGTGGATAAAATAGTATATGTACAGGAAAAGTTGAATAGGATAGACTTGACTACAATGCAGTATGAACACTATATATGCAAAAGTACGTGTACACCCCTTCAAATGAGTTGATTTGGCTATTTCAGCCAAATCTGTTGCTGGCAGGTGTATAAAATCGAGCACACAGCGATGCAGTCTACATAGACAAACATTGGCAGTAGAATGGCCTTACTGAAGAGCTCAGTGACTTTCAACATGGTACCCTCATAGGATGCCACCTTTCCAACAAGTCAGTTCATAAAATATCAGCTGGAGGTGCCCCGGTCAGCTGTAAGTGCTGCTATTGTGAAGTGAAAACATATAGGAGCAACAACAGCTCAGCAGCTCAGCCGTAAAGTGGTAGGCCACACAAATTCACAGAATGGGACCGGCGAGCGCTGAAGAGTGTAGAGCATAAAAATCATCTGTACTTGGTTTCAAAACTCACTACCGAGTTCCAAACTGCCACTTGAAGCAATGTCAGCACAATAACTGTAAGTTGGGAGCTTCATCAAATGGATTTCCATGACCGAGCAGCCACACAAGCCTAAGATCACTATGCTCAATGGCCAGCATCCCGGAGTTGCCTCTTCACTGTTGACATTGAGACTGGTGTTTTGCGGGTTATATTTAATGAAGCTGCCAGTTTAGGACTTGTGAGGTGTCTGTTTCTCAAACTAGACACTCAAAAGTACTTGTCCTCTTGCTCAGTTGTAGACTGGGGCCTCCCACTCCACTTTCTATTCTGGTTAGAGCCAGTTTGAGCTGATCTGTGAAGTGAGTAGTACCCAGCGTTGTGCGATATCTTCAGTTTCTTGGCAATTTCTCACATGGAATAGCCTTCATTTCTCAGAACAAGAATAGACTGACGAGTTTCAGATGAAAGGTCTTTGTTTCTGGCCATTTTGAGCCTGTAATTGAACCCACAAATGCTGATGCTCCAGATACTCAACTAGTTTAAAGGTCAGTTTTATTGCTTCTTTAATCAGGACAACAGTTTTCAGCTGTGCTAACATAATTGCAAAAGGGTTTTAAAATGATCAACTAGCCTTTTAAAATGATTATCTTGGAGTGATGGTTGCTGATAATGGGCCTCTGTACGCCTATGTAGATATTCCTTTGAAAATAAGCTGTTTCCAGTTACAATAGTAATTTACCACATTAACAGTGTCTACAGTACACTGTATTTTGATCAATTGTATGTTATTTTAATGGACAAAAATGTAGCTTTTCTTTCAAAAACAAGGACATTTCTAAGTGACCCCAAATTTTTGAATAGTGTACATAGGGCAGCAGCCTGTAAGGTGCAAGGTTGAGTAATAGGGTGGTAGCCGGCTAGTGACAGTGACTAAGTTCAGGGCAGGGTACAGGGTGGAGACCGGCAAGTGATGGCTATTTAACCGTCTGAGGGCCTTGAGATTTAAGCTATTTTTCAGTCTCTCGGTCCCAACTTTGATGCACCTGTACTAACTTCGCCTTCTGTATGATAACGGGTTGAACAGGCCGTTGTTTGGGTTGTTGTTGTCCTTGATGATCTTCTTGACCTACCTGTGACACCCTTAGGCAAAGGAGGGCAGGTAGTGTGCCCCCAGTGATGCATTGGGCAGACCACACCACCCTCTGGAAAGCCCTAAGGTTGCGGACTGTGCAGTTTCCGTAGCAGGCGGTGATACAGCCTGACAGGATGCTCTCAATGGTTTATCTGTACAAGTTTGTGACTGTCTAAGGGGCCAAGGCAAATATCTTCAGCATCCTGAGGTTGAAGAGGCACTGTGTGGGTGGACCATTTCAGATTGTAAGTGATGTGTATGCCATGGAACTTGAAGCGTTTCACCTTCTCTGCTGCAGCCTGTCGATGTGGATGGGGGCGTGCTCCCTCTGCTGTCTCCTGAAGTCTATGATCAGCTCTTTCCTTTTTGTTGACTTTGAGGGAGAGGCTATTTTTCCCGGCACCACTCCGCCAGGGTCCTCACCTCCTCCCTGTCGTCATTGTTGGTAATCAGGCATACTAGTGTAGTGTCGTCTGCAAACTTAATGATTGAGACGGAGGCGTGCATGGCCACGCAGTCATGGGTGAAGAGGGAGTACAGGATGGGGCTGAGCATGCACCCTTGATGGGCCCCGTGTTGAGAATCAGCTAAGTGGAGGTGGAGTTGCCTACCTTCACCAACTGGGGGCGGCCCGTCAGGAAACTCCAGGACCCATTTGCACAGGGCGGGGTTCAGACCCAGGGCCCCGAGCTTAATGATGAACTTGGAGGGTCTATGGTGTTGAAGGCTGAGCTGTAGTCAATGAACAGCATTCTTACATAGGTATTCCTCTTGGCCAGATGGGATAGGGCAGTGTGCAGCCTGCAGTGAGGTGCTGATCTGTTGCACCCTCTACAACCACTGGGATAATTATTTGACCCTGCTTATCATCTATGAACATTTGAACGTCTTGAAGAACGAACTGGCCACTCCTCAGAGCCTGGTTCCTCTCTAGGTTTCTTCCTAGGTTCCTGCCTTTCTAGTGTTACCTAGCCACCGTGCTTCTACATCTGCATTGCTTGCTGTTTGGGGTTTTAGGTTGGGTTTCTGTACAAGCACTTTGTGACATCTGCTGATATAAAAAGGGCTATATAAACACATTTGATTGGATTTTGATTTGATGCCGATTGCATCAGCCGTGTATCTATTGGGGTGGTAAGCAAATTGCAGTGGGTCTAGATTGTCAGGTAAAGTGGAGGTGATAAGATACATAATTAGCCTCTCAAAGCACTTCATGATGACAGAAGTGAGTGCTACAGGGCGATAGTCATTTAGTTCAGTTACCTTTCTTGGGTACAGGAACAATGGTATACGTCTTGAAGCAAGTGGGGACAGCAGCCTGGGATAGGGAGAGATTGAATATGTCTGTAAACACTCCAGCCAGCTGGTCTGTGCATGCTCTGACGACGCATTTAGTGATGCCGTCTGGGCCGGCAGCGTTGAGGGTGACCATGCTAACATATAGACCATTATTTTCCATCTCTTTCTACGAATGCCTCACTCTAAAGACTGTGTCCTAAATAGCACTCTATTCC
This sequence comes from Oncorhynchus tshawytscha, assembly GCF_018296145.1. Lineage (NCBI taxonomy): Eukaryota > Metazoa > Chordata > Actinopteri > Salmoniformes > Salmonidae > Oncorhynchus > Oncorhynchus tshawytscha. The sequence continues at coordinate 86,636,505 of NC_056429.1, read as the reverse complement.
CTTTATAGTGCACTACATTTGACCAGAGCCCTCTATAAAGGGAATAGTGTACCATTTGGGGTAAAGACTATGTGCAAATTGCAAACAATTTAGGAGAGTGTTTTCAGCAATGTTTTCATAATTGCATGAGAGGAAAACTGGGCAGTAGTTTACTAAACAATATATATATTTTTAGATTAAAATAATTACTGTTCTGGTAAAATATTGCAATTACCTTCAGGAGTCGTCCTTCAGGATACACACAGACACACATGCGCACACATACACACACGCACAGACACGCCTTTCAGAATCAAAGAAAAGCTATTTCTGCATGGCTGGCATGCAAACTATTTATTGGCATATTCATGAAAATTAGCATCTTAATTAATGCTGTGAAACATTATTTAAATCTGACTAAGAGAAAATGGTGATGATTTCAATTTTATAGGCTATTATTCCACTGACTATATACAGTGCATTCAAAAAAAATTCAGCCCCCTTGACTTTTTCCACATTTTGTTAAGTTACATCCTTACTCTAAAATGAATCAAATTGCCTTGTTTCCCTCAGCAATCTACAGACAATATCCCATAATGACAAAGCAAAAACAGGTTTTTAGAAATGTGAGCAAATGTATAAATAAATAATAATACCTGATTTATCAAAAAACCTCTTAAGGATCCGCCACTTTTTTTCCAATTCTCGCATTAAAATGACACCCAAATCTATCTGCCGGTAGCTCAGGACACGAAGCAAGGATCTGCATATTCTTGATACCATTTGAAAGGAAACACCTTGAAGTTTGCGGAAATGTTACATTAATGTTGGAGAATATAACACATTCGAACTGGTAAAAGATATTACAAATCTTTTTTGTACCATCATCTTCGAAATGGAAGACATCATGTATTATTCCAGCCCAGGTGCAATTGAAGTTCTGGCCACTAGATGGCAGCAGGGTATGTGCAAAGTTTTAGACTGATCCAATAAACCATTGCATTTATGTTAAAAATGCTCTATCAAGAATGCCCGAATGTGCCTAGTTGGTTTATTAATACATTTTCAAGTTCATAACTGTGCACTCTCCTCAAACAATAGCATGGTATTCTTTCACTGTAATGCTACTGTAAATTGCACAGTGCAGTTAGATCAACAAGAATGTAAGCTTTCTGCCAATATCAAATATGTCTATGTCCTAGGAAATGTTCTTGTAACTTACAACCTCATGCTAATCACATTAGCCTATGTTAGCTCAACCGTCATGCAGAGGACCCACCGATCCTGTAGAGGTTGTATTCAAACCCTTTGCTATGAGCCTCGAAATTGTGCTCAGGTGCATCCTGTTTCCATTGATAATACTTGAGATGTTTCTACAACTTGATTGGAGTCCACCTGTTGTAAATTCAATTCATTGGACAAGATTTTAAAAGGCACGCATCTGTCTATATAAGCTCCCACAGTTGACAGTGCACGTCAGAGCAAAAACCAAGACAGTTCCGAGACAGGATTGTGTCGAGGCACAGATCTGGGGAAGGGTAACAAAACATTTCTGCAGCATTGAAGGTCCCCAAGAACACAGTGGCCTCCATCATTCTTAAATGGAAGAAGTTTGGAACCAACAAAACTCTTCCTAGAGGTGGTCTCCTGTCCAAACTGAGCAATTGGGGGAGAAGGGCCTTGGTCAGGGAGGTGACAAAGCACCCAATACTCACTCTGACAGAGCTCCAGAATTCCTATGAGGAGATGGGAGAACATTCCAGAAGGACAACCATCTCTGGAAGTTTGCCAAAAGGCACCTAAAGGACGCTCAGCCCATGAGACACAAGATTCTCTGGTGTGATGAAACCAAGATTGAACACTGTGGGCTGAATCCCAAGTGTCACATCTGGAGGAAGGAAACCTGGCTCCATCCCTACAGTGAAGCATGGCAATGGAAGCATCATGCTGTGGGGATGTTTTTCAGCTGCAGGGACTGGGAGACTAGTCAGGATCGAGGGAAAGACGAGCAGAGCAGAGTACAAAGAGATCCTTGATGAAATCCTGCTCCAGAGTGCTCAAGACCTCAGACTGGGTCGAAGTTTCACCTTCCAACAGGACAACAACCCTAAAAACACAGCCAAGATAATGCAGGAGTGGCTTCGGGACAAGTCTTCAAATGTCCTTGAGTGGCCCAGCCAGAGCCCAGACTTGAACCCGATCTTACATCTCTAGTGAGATCTGAAAATAGCTGTGCAGCAACGCTCCCCATCGAACCTGACAGAGCTTGAGAGGATCTGCAGAGAACAATGGGAGAAACAAATACAGGTGTACCAAGCTTGTAGCGACATACCCGAGAAGACTTGAAGCTGTAATCGTTGCCAAAGGTGTTTCAACAAGTACTGAGTAAAGGGTCTGAATACTTATGTAAATGTGATTTTTCAACGTACTTATTTTTATACATTTGCAAAAATGTTTAAAAAACATGTTTTTGCTGTGTCATTATGGGGTATTGTGTGCAGATTGATGAGGAAAAAAACGATTTAATCCATTTTAGAATAAGGCTGTAATGTAACAAAATGTGGAATAAGTCAAGGGGTCTGATTACTTTCCGAATGCAGTGTTTGTGCATTATATGTAATTGTTCTTACCAAACCAGAGCCTACGGTTAAAATAAATAATTGAAAGAAATAAAGAATGTGATCAAGTCGTAGATAATGATTCAACTTCCATTCTACCTTAAAGAGATGGCTTTAACCACTGGAATAAAACAAATATAAGTTGATTGCAGAAATAATTGAACTGAAATCTGGACAGACATACAAGACTTATTTAAGAAACCAACCCAGTCACCCACATAATGCACTACCACAAACACACATCCCCTAACACCAAACTGCACAAACATAGAGTACAAACACATTGTCGGGCATTTTACTACCACACATACACCATATACTGTAATCGTAACAGACCCTGAACAAAATAATTAATGATTTAACCCACAGTTAAATACAATGGAAAACCTAACTCATCAAAATACTTTTGATTCACTGAATCACCCGGGAACACTTTGTGCATAATTATTGGGCACTGGAGGAATAATGCAAGGAAACATTGAAGGAATGATGGGAGGACACATGGGAGGCATGATGGAAAGAAACATGGGAGGCAATAACGGGAGGACACATAGGAGGGATAATGGGAGAAAACATGGGAGGCAGCATCATGTAGAGATGCAGTTGTATTCTCCAGAGATATATAATCCACATGGAGCAACGACTCCTGGGAAATGGAATCATGGAGTGTGACCTAAATGGCCTCTGATTTACTATATAGTGAATTACTTTGACCAGGGCTCACAGTGCAGAGTGGCATTTGGGACTCAGACATGGAGGAGCCAGCTTTAACTCTATATGTACTAATAACTGCATCCACCCAACAATGCTGCATCCACCCACCCATCAACGCTACATCCATCCATCCACCCATCAACGCTGCATCTATCCACCCATCAACGTTCGATCCATTTACACTGCATCCATCCACCAATCAAATCTGCATCCATCCACACATCAACGCTGCATCCATCCACCCATCCACACTGCATCCATCCACCAATCCACACTGCATGCATCCACCCACCCATCAACGCTGCATCCATCCACCCATCAATGCTGCGTCCATCCACTCATCAAAACTCCATCCATCCATCCACACATCAATGCTGCATCCATCCACCCACCCATCACCGCTGCATCCATCCACCCATCAGCAAAACATCCATCCACCCATCAACGCTGCATCCATCCATCCACCCACCCATCACCGCTGCATCCATCCACCCATCAGCAAAACATCCATCCACCCAGCCATGTTGCATTTATCCACCCATCAACTCTGCATCAATCCACCCATCCATCCATCAACACTCCATCCATCCATCCATCCATCAACTCTCCATCCACCCATCAATGCTACATCCATCCACCCATCCACACTGCATGTATCCACCCATCAACGTTCCATCCATCATTGCTGCATCCATCCACCAATCAACTCTGCAGCTATCCACCCATCAACTCTGCATCCATTCATCCACTCATCAACACTTTATCCATCAATCCTTCAACGCTCCATCCATCCACCCATCCACTCTGCATCCATCCACCCATCCATGCTGCATCCATCCGTCCACTCATCAACACTTTATCCATCCATCCTACAACGCTCCATCCATCCACCCATCAATGCTGCATCCATCCACCCATCCACTCTGCATCCATCCACCCATCCATGCTGTATCCATCCATCCACTCATCAACATGTTAGCCATCCACCCATCCAAGCTGCATCCATCCACCCATCAACTCTGCATCCATCCATCCACTCATCAACATGTTAGCCATCCACCCATCCAAGCTGCATCCATCCACCCATCCATTCTGTATCCATCCATCCACTCATCAACATGTTAGCCATCCACCCATCCAAGCTGCATCCATCCATACACCCATCAATGCTGCATCCATCCACCCATCAACTCCGCATCCATCCACCCATCCATTCTGTATCCATCCATCCACTCATCAACATGTTAGCCATCTACCCATCCAAGCTGCATCCATCCACCCATCAACTCTGCATCCATCCATCCACTCATTAACATGTTAGCCATCCACCCATCCAAGCTGCATCCATCCACCCATCAACTCTGCATCCATCCATCCACTCATCAACATGTTAGCCATCCACCCATCCAAGCTGCATCCATCCACCCACCAACACTGCATCCATCCACCTATCAATGCAGCATCCATCCACCCACCAACACTGCATCAATCTACCCATTAATTCTGCCTACTGTCGACTACTGCCCACACACAGCCCACACACACGCAGGCCTCTCAACATCATACAGCGTTTTACTCTACATTTAACTACTACTCCTGCTTTCACTCTCTCTTCTATCCATCCCTCCACTTTATGCACATCTCTATCTTTTCTGTCCATTTCCCCCTCTGTCTGGCTGAGTCCTTGATGTCTGTGAAAATGCACACTCAGACCATGTGAAGTGTCTGTTTCAAGTTGAAATGGAGATGATGTACCATTGTAGACATTGTTCTAGTGCCACTTTACATATCAATGTGGATATACCATTCCTCAGCAGCATGACCTTATTTGAAAAGCTCTTTCCCCCAAAATGATTTTCAGTCAAATTCATTAATTATTTAAATTAATGAAGAGATGGAGGAGATATAGAGGCCCAATATGTCTGCTCTTTGATAAGGAACTACTCTATTCTCACTACTTTAACTTATTCAATTAACTAAGCTTCCATGCCCACGCTACTTCTACGTAATATGGTCCAACCAGTGCAGCATACACTGAGTATACAAAACATTAAGAATACCTGGTTATTTCCATGGCATTGACTAACCAGGTGCATCAAGGTGAAAGCTATTATCACTTATTGATGTCAATTGTTAAATCCACTTTAATCATTGTAGATTAAGGGGAGGAGACAGGTTATATACGGATTTAAAGCCTTGAGACAATTGAGACATGGAGTGTGTATGTGTACTATTCAGAGGAAGAATGGGCAAGACAAAAGATTTAAGTGCCTTTGAAAGGGGTATGGTAGTAGGTACCAGGCTCACCAGTTTGTGTCAAGAACTGGGTTTTTCACACTCAACAGTTTCCCATGTGTATCAAGAATGGTCATTCAAAGGACATTCAGCCAACTTGACACAACTGTCGGAATACTTGGAGTCAACATGGGCCAGCATCCATGTGGAACGCTTTCGACACCCTGTAGAGTCCATGTCCTGACAAATTGAGGCTGTTCTGAGGGGAAAGGGGGCTAGGGGGTGCAACTCAATATTAGGAAGGTGTTACTAATGTTTTCTACACTCAGTGTATAATAATTGTGGACTGTGGGAAACATTTTAGGTGAAACAAATATGCCTTTGCGACTGATTGTGTTGTACTTAGACTAAGTATTTGATGATAATGGTGAGTTGGTATCTGTTTTGAAGGCAACTCTTACTGAGAAATTAAAACACAAACTGCCTCTGCCTGAATGCTATGAAGTAATATCCTCTCTCTGCACTGTGCTTTGGCCAACACAAGACTAGCCAAAGTCAAACACTTTGACAGTACTCTATAAGTCTTCTGCTATCACACAACGCATGTTACCCTACTGGTTCCCATACCACCATCATACACTTCCTAAAGGGTTTTCAGCCACAGTAATCCCATATTAGGACTTTTCCTGGATCAAAAAGGGTGGTTGTGGGTGTGCCAGGGGGCATGGCATAGGGTGTGGCAATTCTACACATTTCTCCATGGACCTGAGAAAAGTTGTTTCAGTTTTAAAACAGATTTCCTGCAGTTCTATGCCTTTTGCCATGGTTAATGCTGTGTTATTTTGCTCAAACATTATAACAAAAGCAATACTGCTAAATTAATTGTTTTTGGAATGTCGAATTAAGACTGACTATCTAGCATTTATTTTAGTGATTGGTAGTTCTCACAGATTATATAATAAAAAAATCATAGGTCCATTATCTTTTCTACATACTTCATATCTGGGTTTAGTTGTTTAAGCTTACACTGAAAGTTTTTTTCCATCCTGAAAATGTATAAAAAGAACAAAGCATTTCAATGGCAGAAAAATCCCTGCATATCCAGTGCTCAAATTGGCTCCAACCCCAGGAAGAAGTGAGATCTGCTCGGTCGTGGATGTGCTGTTTGAAAACAGGGAATCTGACAGCTAGAACAGAAAGCAGAGGAGCCATGGTGATATTCTGTTAGAAGCCCTGGCTTTGCTCAGCTCTCCTCCACAATAAGAGGGGGAGAAGAGGAAAAGAGAGGAGAGAAAGAGAGAGAGAAACAGAGAGAGAGGGAGAGAGAAAGACAGTGAGACAGAGAGAAAGTGAGAGAGAGAAGACAAAGAGAGGAGCGAGTGAACCTTAGCAAGGAGAAGCGTTTTCTTCTTCCGGGCATCAATTAAGTGGAACTCTGCTACACCTGCCTGTGGAACCCCAGCCCAGCTCGACCCAGTTCAGCTTTACCCAACACTAACACCAGCCCAGCTCTACCCAACACTAACCCCAGCCCAGCTCTACCTAGCATTTGGTTTTAAATGTACTTAAAGTATCAAAAGTAAATGTAATTGCTAAAATATAGTAAAAGTCAAAGTATAAATAATTTCTTATTAAGCCAATCGAACAGCACAATTTTCTTGTTTTTTAAATGTATGTATAGCCAAGGGCAAACTCCAACACTCAGACATCATTTACCAATAAAATATTTGTCTTTAAGTGAGTCCACCAGAACAGAGGCAGTGGGATGACCAGGGATGTTCTCCTGATAAGTCTGTGAATCGGACCATTTTCCTGTGCTACTAAGCATTCAAAACGTAACAAGTACTTGTATGTATGAAGTAAAAAGTATAGAATAAAGTATAGAATTTTCTTTCGGAATTTAGTGAATAAAAGTCAAAGTTGTCAAAAAGATAAAAAGTTAGTTTATTTATTTATTTTATTTCACCTTTATTTACCCAGGTAGGCAATTTGAGAACAAGTTCTCATTCACAATTGCGACCTGGCCAAGATAAAGCAAAGCAGTTCGACACATACAACGACAGAGTTACACATGGAGTAAAACAAACACACAGTCAATAATACAGTATAAACAAGTCTATATACGATGTGAGCAAATGAGGTGAGATAAGGGAGGTAAAGGCAAAAAAGGCCATGGTGGCATAGTAAATACAATATAGCAAGTAAAACACTGGAATGGTAGATTTGCAATGGAAGAATGTGCAAAGTAGAAATAAAAACAATGGGGTGCAAAGGAGCAAAACAAATAAATTAAATACAGTAGGGAAAGTGGTAGTTGTTTGGGCTAAATTATAGGTGGGCTATGCACAGGTGCAGTAATCTGTGAGCTGCTCTGACAGTTGGTGCTTAAAGCTAGTGAGGGAGATAAGTGTTTCCAGTTTCAGAGATTTTTGTAGTTCGTTCCAGTCATTGGCAGCAGAGAACTGGAAGGAGAGGCGGCAAAAGAAAGAATTGGTTTTGGGGGTGACTAGAGAGATATACCTGCTGGAGCGTGTGCTACAGGTGGGAGATGCTATGGTGACCAGCGAGCTGAGATAAGGGGGGACTTTGCCTAGCAGGGTCTTGTAGATGACATGGAGCCAGTGGGTTTGGCGACGAGTATGAAGCGAGGGCCAGCCAACGAGAGCGTACAGGTCGCAATGGTGGGTAGTATATGGGGCTTTGGTGACAAAACCGATTGCACTGTGATAGACTGCATCCAATTTGTTGAGAAGGGTATTGGAGGCTATTTTGTAAATGACATCGCCAAAGTCGAGGATTGGTAGGATGGTCAGTTTTACAAGGGTATGTTTGGCAGCATGAGTGAAGGATGCTTTGTTGCGAAATAGGAAGCCAATTCTAGATTTAACTTTGGATTGGAGAGTTTGATATGGGTCTGGAAGGAGAGTTTACAGTCTAACCAGACACCTAAGTATTTGTAGTTGTTCACGTATTCTAAGTCAGAGCCGTCCAGAGTAGTGATGTTGGACAGGCGGGTAGGTGCAGGTAGCGATCGGTTGAAGAGCATGCATTTAGTTTTACTTGTATTTAAGAGCAATTGGAGGCCACGGAAGGAGAGTTGTATGGCATTGAAGCTTGCCTGGAGGGTTGTTAACACAGTGTCCAAAGAAGGGCCAGAAGTATACAGAATGGTGTCGTCTGCGTAGAGGTGGATCAGAGACTCACCAGCAAGAGCGACATCATTGATGTTTACAGAGAAGAGAGTCGGTCCAAGAATTGAACCCTGTGGCACCCCCATAGAGACTGCCAGAGGTCCGGACAGCAGACCCTCCGATTTGACACACTGAACTCTATCAGAGAAGTAGTTGGTGAACCAGGCGAGGCAATCATTTGAGAAACCAAGGCTGTCGAGTCTGCCGAAGAGGATGTGCTGATTGACAGAGTCGAAAGCCTTGGCAAGATCAATGAATACGGTTGCACAGTTGTAACGGTTTTCTAGGTGTGAAGGAGAGTCGGACCAAAATGCAGCGTGTAGATTGCGATCCATAATTGAATAAAACAAACGTAACATGAATCTAAATACAAACACTACAAAAACAATAAACGTAACGAAAACAGCCTATACTTGTGTCAACTAACACATAGACAGGAACAAGGACACTAAGGACAATCACCCACAAAACCCAACACAAAACAGGCTACCTAAATATGGTTCCCAATCAGAGACAATGACTAACACCTGCCTCTGATTGAGAACCATATCAGGCCAAACCGCGGGCATCTGTCCGCGGTGGCGGCTCTGGCGCTGGACGTGGACCCCACTCCATAATTGTTTTAGTCCACCTCCTTAGCGTCCCTTGAGTGGCGACTCTCGCCGCTAACCTTGGCCTAGGAAACCTAACAACCGACCCCACTGGACTGAGGGGCAGCTCCGGACTGAGGTAGCTCAGGACTGAGGGGAAGCTCAGGACTGAAAGGAAGCTCAGGACTGAAAGGAAGCTCAGGACTGAAAGGAAGCTCAGGACTGAAAGGAAGCTCAGGACTGAAAGGAAGCTCAGGACTGAAAGGAAGCTCAGGACTGAAAGGAAGCTCAGGACTGAAAGGAAGCTCAGGACTGAAAGGAAGCTCAGGACTGAAAGGAAGCTCCGGACTGAAAGGAAGCTCCGGACTGAAAGGAAGCTCCGGACTGAAAGGAAGCTCCGGACTGAAAGGAAGCTCCGGACTGAAAGGAAGCTCCGGCAGGTTGATGGATCTAGCAGATCCTGGCTGGCTGGTGGTTCCGGTAGATCCTGGCAGATCATGGCTGAATGGCGAATCCTGGCAGACTGGCGGATCCTGGCAGACTGGCGGATCCTGGCAGACTGGCGGATCCTGGCAGACTGGCGGATCTAACTGATCCTGGCAGACTGGCGGCACTTGCGGCGCTGGGCAGACTGGCGGCGCTGGGCAGACTGGCGGCACTGGGCAGACTGGCGGCACTGGGCAGACTGGCGGCACTGGCGGCGCTGGGCAGACTGGCGGCACTGGAAGAGTCCGGTTGACTGGCAGATCTGGAAGAGTCCGGTTGACTGGCAGATCTGGAAGAGTCTGGCTGACTGGCGGATCTGGAAGAGTCTGGCGGATCTGGAAGAGTCTGGCTGACTGGCGGATCTGGAAGAGTCTGGCTGACTGGCGGATCTGGAAGAGGCTGGCGGATCTGGAAGAGGCTGGCTGACTGGCGGATCTGGAAGAGTCTGGCTGACTGGCAGATCTGGAAGAGTCTGGCTGACTGGCAGATCTGGAAGAGTCTGGCTGACTGGCGGATCTGGAAGAGTCTGGCTGACTGGCGGATCTGGAAGAGTCTGGCTGACTGGCGGATCTGGAAGAGTCTGGCTGACTGGCGGATCTGGAAGAGTCTGGCTGACTGGCGGATCTGGAAGAGTCTGGCTGACTGGCGGATCTGGAAGAGTCTGGCTGACTGGCGGATCTGGAAGAGTCTGGCTGACTGGCGGATCTGGAAGAGTCTGGCTGACTGGCGGATCTGGAAGAGTCTGGCTGACTGGCGGATCTGGAAGAGTCTGGCTGACTGGCGGATCTGGAAGAGTCTGGCTGACTGGCGGATCTGGAAGAGTCTGGCTGACTGGCGGATCTGGAAGAGTCTGGTTGACTGGCAGATCTGGAAGAGTCTGGCAGACTGGCAGATCTGGAAGAGTCTGGCTGACTGGCGGATCTGGAAGAGTCTGGTTGACTGGCGGATCTGGAAGAGTCTGGTTGACTGGCAGATCTGGAAGAGTCTGGCTGACTGGCAGATCTGGAAGAGTCTGGTTGACTGGCAGATCTGGAAGAGTCTGGCTGACTGGCAGATCTGGAAGAGTCTGGTTGACTGGCGGATCTGGAAGAGTCTGGCTGACTGGCGGATCTGGAAGAGTCTGGCTGACTGGCAGATCTGGAAGAGTCTGGCTGCCTGGCGGATCCTGGCAGACTGAAAGATCTGGCTGCTCCATGCTGACTGGCGGCTCTGGCTGCTCCATGTAGGCTGACAGCTCTGGCGGCTCCTTGCAGACTGGCAGCTCCTTGCAGACTGGCAGCTCCTTGCAGACTGGCAGCTCCTTGCAGACTGGCAGCTCCTTGCAGACTGGCAGCTCTGGCTGCTCCATGCAGACTGACAGCTCTGGCTGCTCCATGCAGACTGACAGCTCTGGCTGCTCCATGCAGACTGACATCTCTGGCTGCTTCATGCAGACTGACATCTCTGGCGGCTCTATGCAGACTGACAGCTCTGGCTGCTCCATGTAGACCGACAGCTCTGGCTGCTCCATGCAGGCTGGCAGCTCTGGCTGCGCTGAACAGGCTGGAGACTCCAGCAGCGCTGTAGAGGAGGAAGGCTCTGGCTGCGCTGAATAGGCAGGAGACTCCAGCAGCGCTGTAGAGGAGGAAGGCTCTGGCTGCGCTGAACAGGCGGGAGACTCCGACAGCGCAGGAGAGGAGAAAGGCTCCGACAGCGCTGGAGAGGAGAGGCCGTGCTTGCTTCGCCAACCTCATTCTCCTGTAACCTCCGGCACTCTCCCTGGGTCGACCGCCCACCTGTCTATCTCCTTCCAAGAAGTATAGTCCATACTGTACTCCTCTTTGGGCTGCTCCTGTTGCCTCTTCTCCTGTTGCACCTTTGGGCGGCTACACTCCCCTGGTTTAGCCCAGGGTCCTCTCCCGTCGAGGATTTCCTCCTATGTCCAGAAATCCTTCTTACGCATCTCCTCTTTGGGCTGCTCCTGCCTGTTGACACGCTGCTTGGTCCGTTTGTGGTGGGTGATTCTGTAACGGTTTTCTAGGTGTGTAACGGTTTTCTAGGAGAGTCGGACCAAAATGCAGCGTGTAGATTGCGATCCATAATTTAATAAACAAACGTAACACGAATCTAAATACAAACACTACAAAAACAATAAACGTAACGAAAACCGAAACAGCCTATACTTGTGTAAACTAACACATAGACAGGAACAAGGACACTAAGGACAATCACCCACAAAACCCAACACAAAACCGGCTACCTAAATATGGTTCCCAATCAGAGACAATGGCTAACACCTGCCTCTGATTGAGAACCATATCAGGCCAAACATAGAAATAGACAAACCAGACACACAACATAGAACGCCCACCCAGCTCACGTCCTGACCAACACTAAAACAAGGAAAACACATATGAACGATGGTCAGAACGTGACAACAGTAATGTTTCTTATCGATGGCGGTTAAGATATCGTTTAGGACCTTGAGCGTGGCTGAGGTGCAGTTAAGTACAGATACTTAAAAAACTACTTAAGAAGTACCATGAAGTATTTCTAATAAGTACATTACACTACTGAGCTTTACCCAACACTAACCCCAGCCAAGCTCTACCCAACACTAATCCAACCCAGCTCTACCCAACACTAACCGCTGCCCAGCTCTACCCAGCCCAGCTCTACCCAATACCAACCTCAGCCCTGCTCTACCCAACACTAACCCCAGCCCAGCTCTACCCAGCACACTGCTCGACCCAACACTAACCCCAGCCCAACTCTACCCAGCCCAGCTCTACCCAATACCAACCTCAGCCCTGCTCTACCCAACACTAACCCCAGCCCAGCTATACCCAGCACACTGCTCTAACCAACATTAACCCCAGCACAGCTCTACCCGACACTAACCCCAACCCAGCTCTACCCAACACAGACCCCAGCCCATTTCTACCCAGCCCTGCTCTACTCAACACTAACCCCATCACAGCTCTACCGAACACTAACCCGAGCCAAGCTCTACCCAACACTAACCCCAGTCCATGTTTACCCAACACTAACCCGAGCCCAGCTCTACCCAACATTACCACCAGCCCATCTTTACCCAACACTAACTCGAGCCCATCTTTACCCAACACTAAGCCCAGTCCATGTTTACCCAACACTAACCCGAGCCCAGCTCTACCCAACATTACCCCCAGCCCATCTTTACCCAACACTAATCCCAGTCCATGTTTACCCAACACTAACCCAAGCCCAGCTCTACCCAACACTACCCCCAGCCCAACTTTACCCAACGCTAACCCGAGCCCATCTTTAACCAACACTAACCCCAGTCCATGTTTACCCAACACTAACCCGAGCCCATCTTTACCCAACACTAACCCCAGTCCATGTTTAACCAACACTAACCCCAGCCCAACTCTACCCAACACTAACACTAGCCCAGCTCTACCAAGCCAGCACCTGCCCTGGCCAGCCCATAATGAGGAGCTTTGTGGGGAAGATGTGGCCTGTCGTACACACACCTCTACTACCCGCATACACAAATGCTGTACAAACACAATACTGTCCGAATACGCAAATTAGGCTCAACAGAGCCTAAGGAGATCAAGGGCTCTGGGCTTCCACCTCTCTCTCTTTCTCTCTCTCTATTGTTCTCTCTCACTCTCTCTTTCTCTCTCTCACACACTCACACTCACACAGTCTCTCACACAAACACACAAACACACACACACACACACACACTTCACACACTACACACACACATGATCTCTATATTTCCCTTCACTCAGCTTCTCTTTTGTCCCTACACAGCATATTGTACTGACTAGCCGAGGAATGTAGATTTGGGGTTGTTCTGTGGTTTCTCAGGTAGCACACTTGCGTGTCTAAATTAGACTATACAACTGTTTTACTAAAACAACTACTACTACAAACTAATTGTCAAAACTAGTACTAATACAAGTTAATTTATTCAAGTATTGTAAAGTAGTAAAAACAGCGTCCACTATAAGTTAATGTACTTACAATGAGGTACTAAGAGCTATTGTTTGAATGTCTAGTTTTATTGTCATCTGCACAGGATACAGCAGGTGTCAAACAGTGAAATGCTTAACTTGCGAGTTCTTTCTCAACAATGCACATTAAGGTTTGTAAAATAGATAGGAAATGAAAAGAAATGGGACTATGTGAGAGGAAAAACAAAAAAAACAAGACAATGCAGTTATATACATATTGTCCTATCAAAGAACTGTATGGCTAGTCCTGTAGCCAAACCCTACCAGCTCACACAGTCTCACATCAGTGTTAGACGTTCATCCATGTTTTTCAAGCATCAAACTTCGAAGTTGTTCCAAACGTCAAATTCCGAAGTGTTTAAGGTTAAGTTTAGGCGTTAACTGAACATGTTTAAGGTTAGAGTTAAGTTCAGGCATTAACCCCAAATTCTTAAAGGTAACAGGGCTCACTGTTTCCCCTAGTGGCCAGTTTGCACATCATCTACCAGCGTCCTCGGATATGGATGAACGTTGAATGCTGACTTGTGTCACGGGAGACCAGGCTGGCCACACCACAGCAAACAGTAAACCAGCAACAGGCCATTAGCCTGATGAACAGACGATATCATGGACGCTATCCAAGAGGAGTGATATATAGTGATTCAGAAGAGTTAGCCACTGACTTGTTGTTCCACAGGCCTGTCGGACAGGGCTCAGTGAAGGGCTTAGTGAAGGGCTCTGTGAAAGGCTCAGTCAAGGGCTCTGTGAAGAGCTCTGTGAAGGGCTCTGTGAAAGTCTCAGTGACGGGCTCAGTGAAGGGCTCTGTGAAATGCTCAGTGAAGGGCTCAGTGACGGGCTCTGTGAAAGGTTCAGTGAATGACTCTGTGAAAGGCTCAGTGAAGGGCTCAGTGAATGTCTCATTTAAGGGCTATGAAGTACAAGATGTGTCATTGAGAATGTAGTCAACAACAGTAACGGAGTGTGGCAGGGATGTAACAGCATTCGGTGTGTGAAACAACATAACAAATAATAATTCACAACTCAGCGCTAGAGCAAGTAGATCTCTTTGGATTTGAAAAATCAGACTTTCCCTGTCAGTCTATCTGCATCCCTTAAACGCTATGAAGCTCCAGTGAAGGGACAGGCAATGACATCTCAACAGCTACAATCCATATGCTTTATCCCTCATCCCTCCTAACTCTGCTGAAACTCACAGAGAGAGACACACACACACACACACACGTGTAAACGCACAGCACACGTACGCACACACCAATAAAAACAGTACACCTACGCTTTTACTTACAGTCAGGTGTTTTGGGGTGGATATTTTTGATTTTGTGTTTGTTTGTAGATGTAAATACGTTTTAATTAGCGCTAGAAAGATAAACCACAAATACCTGCCTGTCTCCATCTCACCCTGTTTTAATTTCTTTAATTTCTTTCTCTCCCCCACTTTGAGCAATTTAATTCTCCCTGCCTCTCCCTGAATGGCTTTTCTTAAAGACTTGAAGATACAAACTTTTTCTCAATCCTCAGATATGGGTAATATTATAGATAATTTATATTTTACCTTTATTTAACTAGGCAAGACAGTTAAGAAAAAATTCTTAATACTTACTAAAACCACATACTGTGAACTAATCACACTACATACTATTTAGAATGTTCTGTTTAGTAAAAACATATGCAGTACTGAAAATGCCTCTTCTAATGTTCAATTGCGTGGATTTCCATCATTCATTCATTTTGGTACAACGTGTTCCCTCAGCTGAAAATCGTCTGTTGTCAAGACACGTGGGTCTCGAAATACAATTCTCTTCCTCAATTGTGTGCAGCGAATTTTACTAGATGAAAAGCCAAAATGAGTATGACATCCTGGCATTGAAAGCATTCTCAATTTTCGACATATTACATACTATAAAATGCATTTAGAACGCAAGCACTAGTATTCAACGCGGCCAGTGTATATAAAAGCAATTCAATACACACCACAAAACAACACATACTGTGCAACTTGTATCAACTAACAGACAACATGTATCAACTAGAATACAACATGTATCAACTAGCATACGTCTATCAACTAGCATACAACATGTATCAACTAGAATACAACATGTATCAACTAGCATACATCTATCAACTAGCATACAACATGTATCAACGAGCATATAAGGCCAAAAATTTGGAAATTCAAGAGGCAGTACTCATACTCAATATGTGCATGAAGACAGAACAGCACGGTTGACAGGACAATAGACAAATGCTAGAGACTAAGCGAGTTATCAGACAACATACAAGAGTAGAGGAGCGGCAGTACAGTCAGTCTAGTCATGATAAATCCATGTGTCCCAGCCCCTCTTCTTTCTGACAGAATGCCATTATCTCCCCTGGTGTAGAACAATAATTTCTCTCCACAAGCCATTAAATTTGACAGGGGCATGACCGTAGATGAACCTGAAAAGGCAATAGACATTTAGCTGTGAATCTGCCAGCAGCAGGACACACCAGTAGCACACAGTACACCAACCAACCAGACATGGGGCGTACAGCAGGGATCACCAACTAGATTGAGCAGCTGGCCAAATTTTTCTTGATCGGATGGTCGGCCGGCTGGAAACATAATACAAATAATTGGTAAACTGTAAATTAACCGCGAGAAGCCCAAACAGATATAATATTTGACTAAAACAAAATCATGTTAAACCTTGTTTACATTTGTATATGATCAAATGTCTCTCTATTATGCGTGGACATACTTGCGAACAGTTTATTTCACTTGGAGCTGATTTCCTGGTGTATTCACAGTCAATGTCCAGCAATTAAATTTGTTTACTAATAATAATAATATTAATAAAACCGTCCGCATAGACAATTCATATAAATAAAATGACGGTCTGATATCTCTTGCTCTATGAGGAGGTCTGATGTCTCCTGCTCTATGAGGAGGTCTGATGTCTCCTGCTCTATGAGAAGGTCTGATATCTCTTGCTCTATGAGGAGGTCTGATATATCCTGCTCTATGAGGAGGTCTGATATATCCTGCTCTATGAGGAGGTCTGATATCTCCTGCTCTATGAGGAGGTCTGATGTCTCCTGCTCTATGAGAAGGTCTGATATCTCTTGCTCTATGAGGAGGTCTGATATATCCTGCTCTATGAGGAGGTCTGATGTCTCCTGCTCTATGAGAAGGTCTGATATCTCCTGCTCTATGAGGAGGTCTAATATCTCCAGCTATATGAGGAGGTCTGATATCTCCTGCTCTATGAGGAGGTTTGATATCTCCTGCTCTATGAGGAGGTCTGATATATCCTGCTCTATGAGGAGGTCTGATATCTCCTGGTATATGAGGAGGTCTGATATCTCCTGCTATATGAGAAGGTCTGATATCTCCTGCTCTATGAGGAGGTCTGATATCTCCTGCTCATGCAGACTGACAGCTCTGGCTGCTCTATGCAGACTGACAGCTCATCTCCTGCTCTATGAGGAGGTCTGATGTATCCTGCTCTATGAGGAGGTCTGATATCTCCTGCTCTATGAGGAGGTCTGATATCTCCTGCTCTATGAGGAGGTCTGATATCTCCTGCTCTATGAGGAGGTCTGATATCTCCTGCTCTATGAGGAGGTCTGATATCTCCTGGTCTATGCGGAGGCCTGATATCTCCTACTCTATGAGGAGGTCTGATATCTCCTGGTATATGCGGAGGCCTGATATCTCCTACTCTATGAGGAGGTCTGATATCTCCTGCTATATGAGGAGGTCTAATATCTCCAGCTATATGAGGAGGTCTGATATCTCCTGCTCTATGAGGAGGTTTGATATCTCCTGCTCTATGAGGAGGTCTGATATATCCTGCTCTATGAAGAGGTCTGATATATCCTGCTCTATGAGGAGGTCTGATATCTCCTGCTATATGAGAAGGTCTGATATCTCCTGCTCTATGAGGAGGTCTGATATCTCCTGCTCTATGAGGAGGTCTGATATATCCTGCTATATGAGAAGGTCTGATATCTCCTGCTCTATGAGAAGGTTTGATATCTCCTGCTCTATGAGGAGGTCTGATATCTCCTGCTCTATGAGGAGATCTGATATTTCCTGCTCTATGAGGAGGTCTGATATCTCCTGCTCATGAGGAGGTCTGATATCTCCTGCTATATGAGGAGGTCTGATATCTCCTGCTCTATGAGGAGGTCTGATATCTCGCTATTTGAGGAGGTCCGATATCTCCTGCTCTATGAGGAGGTTTGATATCTCCTGCTCCATGAGGAGGTCTGATATCTCCTGCTCTATAAGGAGGTCTGAGTTACCCCATTCCAGGAGGTCTGATATCTCCTGCTCCAGGAGGTCTGATATCTCCTGCTCTATAAGGAGGTCTGAGTTACCCTGCTCCAGGAGGTCTGATATCTCCTGCTCCATGAGGAGGTCTGATATCTCCTGCTCTATGAGGAGATTTGATTTTTGCCCGCTTTGAGGACAATACAGTGCCACTGACACGGCCTGCAACGGAAACATGCGGTCTCTCCTTCACTGCAGCCGAAGTGAGTAAGACATTTAAACGTGTTAACCCTCGCAAGGCTGCAGGCCCAGACGGCATCCCCAGCCGCGCCCTCAGAGCATGCGCAGACCAGCTGGCCGGTGTGTTTACGGACATATTCAATCAATCCCTATACCAGTCTGCTGTTCCCACATGCTTCAAGAGGGCCACCATTGTTCCTGTTCCCAAGAAAGCTAAGGTAACTGAGCTAAACGACTACCGCCCCATAGCACTCACATCCGTCATCATGAAGTGCTTTGAGAGACTAGTCAAGGACCATATCACCTCCACCCTACCTGTCACCCTTGACCCACTCCAATTTGCTTACCGCCCAAATAGGTCCACAGACGATGCAATCTCAACCACACTGCACACTGCCCTAACCCTTCTGGACAAGAGGAATACCTATGTGAGAATGCTGTTCATCGACTACAGCTCGGCATTCAACACCATAGTACCCTCCAAGCTCGTCATCAAGCTCGAGACCCTGGGTCTCGACCCCGCCCTGTGCAACTGGGTACTGGACTTCCTGACGGGCCGCCCCCAGGTGGTGAGGGTAGGCAACAACATCTCCTCCCCGCTGATCCTCAACACTGGGGCACCACAAGGGTGCGTTCTGAGCCCTCTCCTGTACTCCCTGTTCACCCACGACTGCGTGGCCATGCACGCCTCCAACTCAATCATCAAGTTTGCGGACGACACAACAGTGGTAGGCTTGATTACCAACAACGACGAGACGGCCTACAGGGAGGAGGTGAGGGCCCTCGGAGTGTGGTGTCAGGAAAATAACCTCACACTCAACGTCAACAAAACTAAGGAGATGATTGTGGACTTCAGGAAACAGCAGAGGGAACACCCCCCCATCCACATTGATGGAACAGTAGTGGAGAGGGTAGCAAGGTTTAAGTTCCTCGGCATACACATCACAGACAAACTGAATTGGTCCACTCACACAGACAGCATCGTGAGGAAGGCGCAGCAGCGCCTCTTCAACCTCAGGAGGCTGAAGAAATTCGGCTTGTCACCAAAAGCACTCACAAACTTCTACAGATGCACAATCGAGAGCATCCTGGCGGGCTGTATCACCGCCTGGTATGGCAACTGCACCGCCCTCAACCGTAAGGCTCTCCAGAGGGTAGTGAGGTCTGCACAACGCATCACCGGGGGCAAACTACCTGCCCTCCAGGACACCTACACCACCCGATGCTACAGGAAGGCCATAAAGATCATCAAGGACATCAACCACCTGAGCCACTGCCTGTTCACCCCGCTGTCATCCAGAAGGCGAGGTCAGTACAGGTGCATCAAAGCTGGGACCGAGAGACTGAAAAACAGCTTCTATCTCAAGGCCATCAGACTGTTAAACAGCCACCACTGACATTGAGTGGCTACTGCCAACACACTGTCAATGACACTGACTCTACTCCAGCCACTTTAATAATGGGAATTGATGGGAAATGATGTAAATATATCACTAGCCACTTTAAACAATGCTACCTTATATAATGTTACTTACCCTACATTGTTCATCTCATATGCATACGTTGATACTGTACTCTATATCATCGACTGCATCCTTATGTAATACATGTATCACTAGCCACTTTAACTATGCCACTTGGTTTACATACTTATCTCATATGTATATACTGTACTCGATATCATCTACTGTATCTTGCCTATGCTGCTCTGTAACATCACTCATTCATATATCCTTATGTACATATTCTTTATCCCCTTACACTGTGTATAAGACAGTAGTTTTTTTTGGAATTGTTAGTTAGATTACTTGTTCGTTATTACTGCATTGTCGGAACTAGAAGCACAAGCATTTCGCTACACTCGCATTAACATCTGCTAACCATGTGTATGTGACAAATAAAATTTGATTTGATTTGATTTGATTTGATATCTCTTGCTCTATGAGGAAGTCTGATATATCCTGCTCTATGAGGAGGTCTGATATATCCTGCTCTATGAGGAGGTCTGATATCTCCTGCTCTATGAGGAGGTCTGATATCTCCTGGTATATGAGGAGGCCTGATATCTCCTGCTCTATGAGGAGGTCTGATATCTCCAGCTATATGAGGAGGTCTGATATCTCCTGCTCTATGAGGAGGTCTGATATCTCCTGCTCTATGAGGAGGTCTGATATCTCCTGCTATATGAGGAGGTCTGATATCTCCTGCTCTATGAGGAGGTCTGATATCTCCTGCTCTATGAGGAGGTCTGATATCGCCTGCTCTATGAGGATGTCTGATATATCCTGCTCTATTAGGAGGTCTGATATATCCTGCTCTATTAGGAGGTCTGATATATCCTGCTCTATGAGGAGGTCTGATATCTCCTGGTATATGAAGAGGTCTGATATATCCTGCTCTATGAGGAGGTCTGATATCTCCTGCTCTATGAGGAGGTCTGATATCTCCTGCTCATGCAGACTGACAGCTCTGGCTGCTCTATGCAGACTGACAGCTCATCTCCTGCTCTATGAGGAGGTCTGATGTATCCTGCTCTATGAGGAGGTCTGATGTCTCCTGCTCTATGAGGAGGTCTGATATCTCCTGCTATATGAGGAGGTCTGATATCTCCTGCTCTATGAGGAGGTCTGATATCTCGCTATTTGAGGAGGTCTGATATCTCCTGCTCTATGAGGAGGTTTGATATCTCCTGCTCCATGAGGAGGTCTGATATCTCCTGCTCTATAAGGAGGTCTGAGTTACCCCATTCCAGGAGGTCTGATATCTCCTGCTCCAGGAGGTCTGATATCTCCTGCTCTATAAGGAGGTCTGAGTTACCCTGCTCCAGGAGGTCTGATATCTCCTGTTCCATGAGGAGGTCTGATATCTCCTGCTCTATGAGGAGGTCTGATATCTCTTGCTCTATGAGGAAGTCTGATATATCCTGCTCTATGAGGAGGTCTGATATATCCTGCTCTATGAGGAAGTCTGATATCTCCTGCTCTATGAGGAGGTCTGATATCTCCTGGTATATGAGGAGGCCTGATATCTCCTGCTCTATGAGGAGGTCTGATATCTCCAGCTATATGAGGAGGTCTGATATCTCCTGCTCTATGAGGAGGTCTGATATCTCCTGCTCTATGAGGAGGTCTGATATCTCCTGCTATATGAGGAGGTCTGATATCTCCTGCTCTATGAGGAGGTCTGATATCTCCTGCTCTATGAGGAGGTCTGATATCTCCTGCTCTATGAGGATGTCTGATATATCCTGCTCTATTAGGAGGTCTGATATATCCTGCTCTATTAGGAGGTCTGATATATCCTGCTCTATGAGGAGGTCTGATATCTCCTGGTATATGAGGAGGTCTGATATATCCTGCTCTATGAGGAGGTCTGATATCTCCTGCTCTATGAGGAGGTCTGATATCTCCTGCTCATGCAGACTGACAGCTCTGGCTGCTCTATGCAGACTGACAGCTCATCTCCTGCTCTATGAGGAGGTCTGATGTATCCTGCTCTATGAGGAGGTCTGATGTCTCCTGCTCTATGAGGAGGTCTGATATCTCTTGCTCTATGAGGAGGTCTGATATATCCTGCTCTATGAGGAGGTCTGATATATCCTGCTCTATGAGGAGGTCTGATATCTCCTGCTCTATGAGGAGGTCTGATATCTCCTGCTCTATGAGGAGGTCTGATATCTCCTGCACTATGAGGAGGTCTGATATCTCCTGCTCTATGAGGAGGTCTGATATATCCTGCTCTATGAGGAGGTCTGATATCTCCTGCTAAATGAGAAGGTCTGATATCTCCTGCTCTATGAGGAGGTCTGATAACTCGCTATATGAGGAGGTCTGATATCTCCTGCTCTATGAGGAGGTTTGATATCTCCTGCTCCATGAGGAGGTCTGATATCTCTTGCTCTATAAGGAGGTCTGAGTTACCTCATTCCAGGAGGTCTGATATCTCCTGCTCCAGGAGGTCTGATATCTCCTGCTCTATAAGGAGGTCTGAGTTACCCTGCTCCAGGAGGTCTGATATCTCCTGCTCCATGAGGAGGTCTGATATCTCCTGCTCCAGGAGGTCTGACATGTCCTGCTCTATAAGGAGGTCTGAGTTACCCCATTCCAGGAGGTCTGATGTCTCCTGCTCCAGGACGTCTGACATCTCCTAACCAGCCAGCACCACTGAATAGGATCGGTGCCTGCGTCCCAAATGACACACTATTCCCTGTATACAGTGAATTTTGAAAGTATTCAGATCACTTGACTTTTACCACCACCTTACACCCTTATTCTAAAATGGATTAAATTGTTTTTTCCTGCTCAATCTACATAACCCATAATGACAATGTGAAAAAAAAAACATTCTTTACACCCTTTGATATTTACACCCACTCAGAATTGAGCTCAGGCACACCCTGTTTCCATTGATCATCCTTGAGATGTTTCTCCAACTTGATTGGAGTCCACTTGTGGTAAATTCAATTGATTGGCCATGATTTATAAAGGCACCCACCTGTCTATATAAGGTCCCACAGTTGAGAGTGCAGAGTAAAAATGAAGCCATGAGGTCAAAGGAATTGTTCGTAGATCTCCGAGACAAGATTGTGTCAAGGCACAGACCTGGGGAAGTGTACAAAAACATTTCTGCAGCATTGAAGGTCCCCAAGAACACAGTGGCCTCCATCATTCTTAAATGGAAGAGGTTTGGAACAACCAACACTTCCTAAAGCTGGCCACCTGGCCAAACTGAGCAATTGCGGAAGAAGGGCTTTGGTCAGGGAGAAAGACCAAGAACCCAAAGGTCACTCTGACAGAGTTCCAGAGTTGTCTGTAAAGATGGGAGAACCTTCCAGAAGGACCACCATCTCTGCAGCACTCTACCAATCAGGCCTGTATGGTATAGTGGCCAGACGGAAGCCACTCCTCAATAAAAGGCACATGACAGCCTGCTTGGAATTTGACAAAAGTCACCTAAAGGACTCTCAGACCATGAGTAACAAGATTTTACAGAGTCACCATTGAGAGCATCCTGACCGGTTGCATCACTGCCTGGTATGGCAACAGCTCGGTATCTGAGGCGCTTCAGAGAGTAGTGGGGCATCACTGGGGCCGAGCTTACTGCAATCCAGGACCTGGCAACATCCCTACGGTGAAGCATGGTGGTGGCAGCATCATGCTGTGGCAATGTTTTTCACCGGCAGGGACTGGAAGACTACTCAGGATTGAGAGAAAGATGATCGGAGCAAAGTACAGGGAGATCCTTAATGAAAACCTTCTTTCAGAGCGCTCAGGATCTCAGACAGGGGCGAATGTTCACCTTCCAACAGGACAACAACCTTAAGCACACAGCAAAGTCAACACTGGAGTGGTTTCGGGACAAGTCTCTGAATGTCCTTAAATGGCCCAGCCAGAGCCCGGACTTGAACCCGATCGAACATCTCTGGAGAGACCTGAAAATAGCAGTGCAGTCTCCATCAAACTTGACAGAGCTTGAGAGGATCTGCAGAGAAGAATGGGAGAAACTCCCCAGAATACAGGTGTGCCAAGCTTGTTTCGTCATTTCCAAGAAGACGCAAGGCTGTGATCGCTGCCAAAGGTGCTTCAATAAAGTACTGAGTAAAGAGTCTAAAGACTTATGTAAATTTGATATTTCAGTTTTTTTAAACATAATATAAAATCTAAAATCTATTTTTGCTTTGTCATTATGGGGTATTTTGTGTAGATTGATGAGGGGGAAAGTAAAGAGGTCTGAATGCTTTCCGAAAGTATTGTAGTGCACTACTCTTTGACCAGGGCCCACGGGGTGCTAAATAAATCAAATCAAATCAAGCTTTATTTATACAGCACATTTCAGAAATAGAATGCAATGCAATGTGTTTCACGCCCTTACCTTAGTTATCTATGTTTTATATATTATTTTGGTCAGGTCAGGGTGTGACGGGGGTGGGTATGTGTTTTTTCCCCTGTCTAGGGTTTTTGTATATCTATGGAGGTTTTGTATGTCTAGGTAATGTAGGTCTATGGTGGCCTGAATTGGTTATCAATCAGAGGCAGCTGTTTATCGTTGTCTCTGATTGGGTCCTATTTAGGTTGCTATTTTTCCATTTTGATTTTGTGGGTTATTGTCTATGTGTAGTTGCCTGTCAGCACTCGGTTTATATAGCGTCACGGTCATTTTGTTAGTTTGTTTAGTGTTCTTTCTTTATTAAAAGAAGAATGTATTCATATCACGCGCCTTGGTCTCATCAATACGACGAATGTGACAATGTGCTTCACAAAAATAAAAATAAATGAAAATACGAACTTTCATATTTACTACATTGTTTTTTATATCAATATAAACTGAACAACTTAAAAGCACCCTAAGGTAAAGTAAAGCAAAAAAGTTGTGTTTTATTCTCTTTTAATTATGTCCACAGGTTTGGCCCCCCCTTAGGTTCTCTGGCAGGCTTTTCCAAAGGCTTGGGGCATAATAACTAAAGGCTGCCTCGCCTCTTGCCTCTTGGTCCTAGGCTTGGGATGGTTAATAGGCCAGTGCCTGAGGATCTGCGGGACCTGCTGAGTACATCATTTAAAAGCATGTCTGACATGTATTGTGGTACACCACTTTGGATTGATTTAAAAAACTATATAATCATCTGAAAATGTATTCTGAAACTCACACTCAGCCAGTGCAGAGAACTTCAAACCGGTGTAAGCTGTGCTCTCCATCTGCTTTTGGTTAGTACCAGTGCTGCAGCAATCTGTATGTTTTGCAGTTGACCAATGGCTTTCTTGGGTAGAACAGACAGTAGAGCATTAAAGTAGCCAAGCCTGCTTGTAATAAAAGCATGGATAAGTCTCTCTGTATCAGAGAGAAACCTCTCAACCTTAGCAATGTTCCTCATGTAGGAAAAAGCAAGTTTGGTCACATTCCTAATGTGTGAATTCTTTTTCTGAGAAATGAAGGCTTTTCCATGCGAGAAATTGCCAAGAAACTGACTATCTCGTACAACGCTGTGTACTACTCCCTTCACAGAACAGCGCGAACTGGCCTTAACCAGGATAGAAAGAGGAGTGGGAGACCCCGGTCCTCAACTGAGCAAGAAGAGAAGTACTTTAGAGTGTCTAGTTTGAGAAACAGACGCCTACCAAGTCCTCAACTGGCAGCTTCATTCAATAGTACCTGCAAAACACCAGTCTCAACGTCAACAGTGAAGTGGCGACTCCGGGATGCTGGCCTTCTAGGCAGAGTTGCAAAGAAAAAGCCATATCTCAGACTGCCCAATAAAAATAAAAGATTAACATGGGCAAAAGAACACAGACACTGGACAGAGGAAGAGACAAAAAAAGTGTTATTGACAGACGACTCTAACTTTGAGGTGTTCGGATCACAATGAAGAACATTTCTGAGAAAAATTAAAGATGCTGGAGGTTTTCTTGACACCATCTGTCAAGCATGGTGGAGGCAATGTGATGGTCTGGGTGTGCTTTTGTCGTGGTAAAGTGGGAGATTTGTACAGGGTAAAAGAGATCTTGAAGAAGGAAGGCTATCACTCCATTTTGCAACGCCATGCCATACCATGTGGATGGCGCTTAATTGGGGCCTATTTCCTCCTACAACAGGCCAAGGACCCAAAGAACAGTTCCAAACTATGCAATAACTATTTAGGGAAGAAGCAGTCAGTTGGTCAGCTGAGTGGCCAGCACAGTCACTGGATCTCAACCCTATTGAGCAGTTGAGGGAGCAGCTTCACTCTATGGTAAGTAAAGAAGTGCCCATCAAGCCAATCGAACTTGTGGGAGGTGCTTCAGGAAGCTTGGGGTGAAATCTCTTCAGATTACCCCAATAAATTGACAACTAGAATGCCAAAGGTCTGCAAGGCTGTATTTGCTGAAAATGGAGGATTCTTTGACGAAAGCAAAGTTTGAAGGACACAATTATTATGTCAATTAAAAATAATTATTTATAACCTTGTCAACGTCATGACTATTTTTCCTATTCATTTTGGAAAACAATGACATTTCTTCGTGACCCCAAACTTTTGAACGGTAGTGTAAATGTGACGAGCTTGCGGCATATTTCAGAGATAAGATAAACATTAGGCTGGGCATCAGTCAAGCAAGACCTGATGAGAAGTTTGATGATATGTGCCGTAGCCTACTACACACAAGCACTATGGATTTATTTCCCCTGGTTGACATAGACATGCTCAGGAAAGTGATATCACAATTTATTGTTAGTTAGCTGGCTAACAAGCTAGAAACGAACCAAAACACTGTTTAGAAAGTAATTTTGGTTACCTGATTTGCTAGATTGCCCCTTTCCAAATTAATTTTTAAATGGGTGGGCTAATAGGTGTTAAAATACACCAGTTATGCTATTTTGGACCACCAGGTTACTGATGTCATGCAGCCTGTAGTTTTTGTGTTTATACTTTTTCATAACGGTAAAGACAAGTTGGTCAGACAACAATAGAATGTTAATGATGTTACTGCAACAACTGTCTACATATGTGTCGCTATAATTAGTATAAACCAGCCTTTAGTCTTGAAATCTTTGGTTGTAGATGACCATACTCATTGTTTAGCACATGGCCTGACATGTAAATCCTTAAAGAGATGTTTGGGGCTAAGACTCAAGAGTGTGTGAACGATGCTGATTGGCTGTAGACAAAGAAGAGCTCTCCAGTAGGTGTGACAAAGGACATTTTCTCAAAGGTGGGGTTAAAAGTTTATCAACTTTCAAAGCAGAATCTGCTTTCATGTCTCTACTCTTGTTCCCCATTATCCCCTGTATTTATACCTACGTTTTGTGTTTGTCTGTTGCCAGTTTGTCTTGTCTTGTTCAGGTCGTACCGGTGTGTTTCCCGTTTTTTTCCTGTTTCTAGTTTTGTTTTCTAGTCTTCCTGGTTCTGATCTTTCTACCTGTCCTGACTCTGAGCCTGCCTGCCGTCCTGTGCCTGCTTGATTCTGACCTGGTTTACGAACACCTGAATCCCCTCAACCTGCTCTTTGCCTGTCCCCTCCATTACAATGAATATCTGAGATATCAGCTCTGCAACTCTGTCTCCTCCCAAGGAAACACCAATGGAAGACACTAGGAATTACTTCAAAAATGTATGGAAGGACTCCAGACCATGTCGGAACGCCATGACCACGTTTTCATTGCCTTGTTGGAGCAATTCCGTGGGATTATCTACTAGGCAGCAAGCCACTATGGTATCCCCCAGATACTCAGTAACCCCGCTTCTCCCCAGCCTACTCCGGCTTCCAGAGGACCCTGCTTACCTTCTTTGGAGCCCTACGTTGAAGATCTAGGAACCTGTCAGATGTTTCTCTCCCAGTGCTCCATTATTTTTGAGCTGCAGCCGTCTTTGTTTCCCTCGGTCGAAGATAGCGTACATGATAACACTCATGTCCGGGGGGGCACTCGCCTGTGCTACACCGGTGTGGAAGCTACAATCCATAGTTTGCCTCAGTCTGGCGGAGTTTGTGGCGGAGGTTAGAAAGGTGTTCGATCTCTGTTGTCCGAGAGAGAGGCTGCTCAGAAGCTACTTCATCTGTGTCAAGACTCCCATAGTGTAGCAGACTACGCAGTAGATTTTCACACTTTTCCAACAGAGAGTGCCTGGAACACGGAATCTCTGTTCGACATGTTCCTTCATGGATTTTTGGAGGTGGATAAATACTTGCTCGCAGCCCTGGAGCTTCCCATGGGCCTCAACTCTCTCATAGCCTTGACCATACATGTCAATGGGTGGCTATAGGAACCTAGGAGGGAGAGGAGGTCTGTTCCCGGTCACACTCACTCATCCACAGCTCCCACCTCGCCTCCGAGGAATCCCGGAAGTCCCCGACGTCTGCAATACAGGGAGAATCCGATGTCACCCGAGTTCCCTCAGGAATCAATGAGAGCTGTCGACTCGTCTCTTCCGGAGCCCACGCAACTGGGCATGGCTAGATTGTCTCTTGCTGAACGCAGTCTGACCACCAAGAGCTGTCTGTACTGTGAAACAACAGGACATTACATTTCTACCTGTGCATTAAAAGACCAGGCTCTTCAGTAGGTACGAGCACGCTGGTGAGCCATACGGGGAGTCTCCCATTACTCGTACCGCTCTCCAAGCCATGCTGTTGTGGGGTGACCAGGTCAAATCTCTCTTGGTGCTCATTGACTCTGGGACCGGCAATATTTTTCTGCATACTACCTTGGTGTCGGAGATAGGAATCTCTCCACACAACCACTCTCCATCCCTATGGACATCAGAGCACTGGATGGGTTCTTTATTGGCAGAGTCAACTTCAATGCGGTTCCTATCAACTTGCGAGTGTCAGGTAATCACAGTGAGTCTATGCAGTTCTTACTCATTGAATCTCCTCATGTACCCATGGTTTTGGGGTTTTCATGGCTCCAGAGGCCCAATCCCTTGATCGACTGGGCTACTGGTTCTATCATGGGTTTAAGCCTGTTCTGCCACGTGCATTGTCTGAAGTCAGCACAGCCTTCCCTGGGACGTCTTCCTCCAGGCTTGGGATAAACTTCGTATCTCTCCGCCTATCCCTCCGCCAAGCCTCCACAAGGTTTTTAACAAGGC